>NC_069499.1:428373417-428668417 GCF_027579735.1 Bombina bombina | reverse complement strand
AAAATAAACTTTCATGATTCAGATAGAGAATGTAATTTTCCAATTTACTTTTATCACCAATTTTGCTTTGTTCTCTTTGTATTCTTATTTGAAAGCTAAACCTAGGAGGCTCATATGCTAATTTCTAAGCCCTTGAAGGCCACCTTTTTTCTCAGGTCATTTTGACAGTTTTTCACCACTAGAGTGTGTTAGTTCATGTGTTTTATATAGATAACACTGTGCTCACACACGTGGAGTTCCAGTTAACCAGCTCTGATTGGCTAAAATGCAAGTCTGTCAAAAGAACTGAAATAAGGGGGCAGTTTGTGGAGGCTTAGATACAAGGTAATCACAGAGGTAAAAGGTGTATTTATTTAACTGGGTATATGGGTAATAAAGGGATTATCTATCTTTTTAAACAATAAAAATATTCTGGTGTAGACTCTCCCTTTAAATAAAACTAAATTGGAAGCCTAAGAGAGATGGCTGCTTAATATGTGAGCTCCGTGCTGAACTGTTTTAGATGGCTGGCATACAAGGAAAGCAGGGCTGAATTTACTCCCCGGGAATTGAGGGCTAAGAGGTGCACACACCGGAACACTACTGGGGATATCCCCAGACACCTAAGGCTAACGGGGAGACTGGAGGTTAACGGAGCTACCCGATGCTGCGCGCCATTTTGGAAGTGTGGCGTAGCTGCATTTGAACGGACCTGTGCCACAACAATTAACCACATACTACACCCTAGATGCAACTTGTGACCTGAGAGGAAACCTCTTATAAGCGGCTACATCGGATATTACAAGAACCGGGTAACAGATGTCATAGCAGCAAGAAATGCCCGGTGAGGCTTCGGATCAGCCAGAAAGAGTGAACTTACTGTACCGGCTCTGGTAAGAGGGAAGGTGAGGGGGGAGAATTCCATGTAGGTCAAAAGCACGAACTGGATAGAAGAAAACTACTTATGGTCATACAGATGAGACATGCAGGGCGTACTTTAAATTCATTTATCTAAGGTAACAGGCATATTGAAGGAAGGTGGAAGGCAATGGCAGGGCGCAAACATATAAAGGCCACGTGTCACTCCTATACTTAAAATGCCCTAATCTAACTACTGAGCGATAAAGCTGACTAATCCACTATACTGAGGAGGTTATAAAGTGCAGAAGTTGATAATTAAAACTAGCAGACAGGCTCTGCTTAAAAGAGGGCCTCTCTACTACAACCTACATATCGTTAACACCTAAGATTAAGCAACCCCCCCTCACCAGTAACGACATTATGCTATTTATACACTGGATCAAAGCACTCTATTACTTAGCTCCTGCCTGATGGACTCAGCTAGGGAACAGGAAGAAACTCAATCAAGCTAGCAAGGTTTGCTGAATGTTTGTGTGTGGCTGCAATAAATAACTATAAGGGATACTACAATACCTTCCTGAAAACAAGGGCTAGGGATCTGCCTCATTCCTCAACACTATCCAGACCTGTCTTGGGCTGGCTCATCTATCCTCCACACAATTCACTATAAACTTTTCTATGACCATGGCAGGATAGGAGAGGAGCAGGAGCAGGAGTGACTAGGTTTGCTTGCTCTTTCAATCTTTTTTGGATCTGACATATTATCACAGACTTTGTAATCAGGGATTAACCCTCTATCAACATGTCCGTTAGGAAGCAAAATAAGCCTGCTCAGGGGTCTAAACCACCTACAGCTAATCTATTTTTTAAACCGGCCAGAAGTGAGAAAGCTCTAGAACCTACTAACATGGGGCTAGAGGAAGATAATATCTCTGACACAGATTCTCAGCTTATGGATGACGATGCTATCCCTGTTACAAAAGCGGACTTGAAAGCCCTTGTGTCTAAACAAGACATCAATAAAAATTTCGACAAACTCTGGGAAAAAATTAATGCTTTCCAAAACACTGTCACCAACAGCCTAGCAGATATCAAGCAAGACATCACAGATTTAGGCACACGGGTGGCCACTCTAGAAGAAAATGAGACCTCTACCTCAGAAGACCTCTCTAATCTAACACAAAAGATTTCCATGCAGCAACAGGAAGTTAATGAGATGCGTGATAAAATGGAAGATCTCGAAAACAGGAGCCGCAGGTGTAACCTGCGGTTAAAGGGGATTCCAGAGGCTATTTCGACGGAAGAACTTCCCATCTACCTACACCAACTATTTCAAGCTATAACAGGAGAAGTGGGGGAAGAGAAGTTTCAAATGGAGAGAGCTCACCAAGCTTTGTGGGCCAGACCGAAAGATGAAGCACCCCCCAGAGATGTTATAGTTAAATTTCTCAGATTCCCAGAAAAGGAGGGCATCCTCTCAGCTGCTAGGAAACACCCAACCTTCAAGTTCCAGGGTGTGGTAATACAATTTTTCAAGATCTCTGCATAAGAACGCTCCAGAGGAGAAGCTATTTGAGACCACTTACCACACTCTTAAAGAAGCATCAAATTGGATACCGCTGGGGGTTTCCCTTTAGTCTATACATCCAACACAATGGCAGATCACTAAATCTAAAAGATGTCTCAGAAATTCCGGATATATGTCGTAAGCTTCAATTGGAACCACCTGATATACCACAATTGAATCAACCAGAAGAATTTTCCCAAGCAACATCATGCCCCACTTCACAACAGAGACAAAAATGGACTAGAGTCTCGAAAAGAAAAGCTAAGTCTTGACACTTTTTCACTTATTTGTCTGTTGTTTAAAGAACTTTGCCCCATCTTCTGGGGATAAGAGAGAGATGAGGACTCTAGTATCTCTCAGCCTACTATTTCTAATGAGGTAGGAGGTGGTATGCGAGGAACCTAAGTGGACATTGGATCCCGATAAAAGGGTCCTAATGTAGGTTAAAAGGTTCTTTTGGTTGTGAATTGTAAGGGTAATTAGTCTCCATGAAAGGTTTTCCCCTTTTTTTTATAATATGAAGGAATTGTAGTTGCTCTTCCTGATGCCAATTTCTTGTTCTTTTCTTTAACATATTTTGTTGAAACATATACAGTTTTAGCACGGTAGATTGGTAGAGTACAGTCAACCTGTGTAGGAGGGAGTGAGGGGTTGAAGGTACTCTCCCTTTGTTTCTTTTTTTTTTATTCTTGTTGTTGGTTCTCTTTTACAGGAGAAGCAGTTTCTGTTATTATGTTCTAACATGGTTCTTGCATAGACTGTTACTGTTTGTAATTTCTTATTTTCTTATTTCTGTTTTTGCCATGTCGACTCAACTTGCTTACCTACATGCATCATCTCATAAGAGACAACTATATCTGCAACGCCTATGGGCAATCATAGAGAATGAAGAGACAGCGGGTCTGGGGGGAGGGCCCCCCACCGGTAAAATCGTGAGTAATGACTTGTAACCTTCGACTGATATCACACAATGTCAGAGGCCTAAATACAGACTTAAAGCGCAGAACAGCACTTAGCCAATATACTAGTCTAAAAGCTAACATTATTTTCCTGCAAGAGACACACTTCACCAAGGAGGTTATACCTAAATATTGGGCCAGAGGCTATCAACAACATTTTCACTCAATAACTGACAAAAAAAAGGGGGAGTGTCAATACTGATACACCAATCGGGAGGTTTTGTAGTAGAAGAGACAATTAGGGACCCGGAGGGTAGGTTTCTGATACTTAAAGGGAGACAACATGATAAGCAGTTAGTATTTTGTAATGTATACGCACCAAACAAAACACAAGCATCCTTCTTTTCTAATGTTTCTCACCTACTGACCCAGTGGTCGCAGTCCCGGATGATTTTAGGGGGTGACTTTAATGTGTCAATGTACGCTCACCTAAACAAAGATAAAAACCCACTATCCCAAAAACAATTGAGACATAATTCTATAATTAAAAAAATAAAAGAGATGTTCTTCTCACATAATATGTTAGACTCCTGGGACACTCTATATGGGAGAACGCAAGACTATACATACTATTCGTCGGCGCACAAATCCTACTCAAAACTAGATTATGTCTATATCAGCCAAACTCTGATTCCAGACCTAGCATCCTCTAAGATCCATGCATGTGCTTGGTCAGACCACTCCATAGTCCAAATAGATATCAAACAGACATTCCACACTAGTGCGACGCGATCTTGGAACTTTGACCCATACGTTCTCCAGAGCCCCAAGACGCGGGAAACTATCTCTAAAGCACTGTCAGAATATTGGGGCCTGAATGTAGGGACCACTTCCAACCCTATAAATATTTGGGCAGCACATAAACCCTTCATTAGAGGCCTACTTATCAAGGAAAAAACAGCCTTGACTAAAACAACAAGACTTCAAACAGATACTCTACAAAAACAAATAGATGAACTTACTAGGTCACATCAACGAAATCTATCACCCACCATATTCACACAATTACAGGCCAAACGACTAGAATTAGCTACAATTATGAACAAGACCTCTGCGAGAGCAGCACATAGATTAAATCACAATATTTTTTATACTTAAATAAGCCGGACAAGTATCTGGCCCATAAACTCAGGGAGAGGACTAAATCTTTTGCCATACCCTATTTACAGACAACTGATGGCTCTTGCACCTCAAACCCCCAGGAGATAGCCAACACTTTTGCACAATACTACGCTCATCTTTATGATGGGGAAAAAGTAATGCACAATGATCAGACGAACCGACTAAGAGCTAAATTTTTAGATGACGCTAAACTCATACCCTTAGATAAAGAGGCCGGAGAGGAGCTCAATGCAGAGATAACGACTAGGGAGGTCCTTAATGCCATAAAAGAGCTTAAACCAGGAAAAGCAGCAGGCCCAGACGGATTCCCAGGTGAATACTATCAACTCTATAAAACAATTTTGGTCCCACATGTAGTCTCATTGTGCAATGATATTTTACAAGGTAATGAAGTTCCACGCGAAATATTACAGGCCAAAATAGTAGTCATACCCAAACCAGGTAGAAATCCAAAGCTATGCCAAAGCTATAGACCCATTTCCCTAATTAATCAGGATATAAAAATTTTCACCAAAATTCTAGCCAACAGACTCAAAGTACATCTACCATCACAAATCCACCCTGATCAGGTGGGCTTTATTTTAGATAGAGAAGCCCCAGACAACACTAGACGAACGATCTCCTTAGTTGAATACCTCAGCAAATCGAAAACACCTTCTCTGGTCCTTTCTTTGGACGCGGAGAAGGCGTTTGATAGAATAGACTGGGACTACATGCTAGAGGTCTTGAATAGATTAGGTTTCCATGGGTCGTTTGTTCAGGCTATCAAAGGCATCTACTCATGCCCCACAGCTACTGTTAGGGCGGCAGGATATCAGTCAAAATTAATAGATATCTTGAATGGTACTCGACAGGGCTGCCCGCTATCGCCACTTTTATTTGCGATTTGCATAGAGCCATTAGCAGCGATGATTCGGTTGACCCCAGAGTTTTACTTAAAGGGCAGGAATTTAAGGTGTCATTGTTTGCGGATGACATCCTTCTTACAATGACTAAACCACTTATATCCATCCCAAATCTTTATCGGGTATTGCAGGACTATTCTGATGTTTCGGGATATAGGGTTAATTTAGAAAAATGTGAAGCTATCCCTATCGCCCTTCCCAATCACACTAAAAAACTGATTGAAACAAACTTTGAATTCACATGGACTACAGAGTCGATCAAATATTTAGGGATTAAAATCTCACATAATATAGAAGACCTATATAGACTGAATTATATCCCCTTATATAAAATAATAAGGAAAGATATAAATACATGGAAAAAGGGCGGATTTTCATGGTATGGCCGATTAACGGCAATTAAAATGAACATCCTTCCGAGGCTTCTATACCTCTTTCGGGCCCTCCCAATTAAAGTACCCTTGACTGATCTTAGCAAACTACAAACTGACTTGAGAGGCAACAAAAAAGCTAGAATACCATCTCAGATCCTACAGCAACACAGACAGTTAGGAGGGGTGGGAACACCAAACTTAATACACTATTACAAAGCAGCAAGACTGGCGCAAACTACTTTATTGAGCAAGAAACCAAAAGACCTGGTATGGGTGCAGGTGGAGACGCTAATGACAGATTACAAAACCCCAGAGGAGATACTCTGGGACTTCTCTAGACACCCCTTCAGGGGAATGTCGGCCTCAAAGCTTACGATGGAGATGATGCAAACCTGGGTTTCGCTCTCCAAATCCCTAAACCTAATCCCTCAGGATTCGGTAGTGAGACCAATAAAGACCATTTTAAATCCAGACTTTCACATACATTTGGGGAAGTGGGAAAACAAAGGACTATATAGGGTAGCAGACTTTCTACATAATAACAAAATAGCTACTTATCAACAAATACAAGAGAAAATTAGCCCAGAGAAACTACATTGGTTTTTATACCTACAAGTGACCTCAGCTATCACCAAACTCAGGACACATAGCTCAAGGAAACCGTTAACAATGCTAGAGCATTTCTGCAACACATCCAAACGTCACAAAAAACAAATCTCGGCTATATACTTAGCAATACAGAAAGCTAAAATCACATCTAAATCCCCTTTGATGGAGAAATGGGAAAGGGATTTACAGAAAGTTTACTCTAAGGAAGAATGGGAAATAATGTTCTATACAGCTAGTAAAGGATTAATTAGTGCAGACTTCAGAGAAAACTGTATTAAAACATCTTTCAGATGGTATCTGACCCCCATAGTCACATCCCATTATACTCAGAGAGGTAACAAACTTTGCTACAGAGGTTGTGCGGAAACAGGGACATATATCCACATGTGGTGGGAATGCCCACAGGTCAAACAAATATGGTTTAAACTCTCTGAGTTACTTAGCGAAGTATTATCTGAAACTATCTCTTTAACACCGTCACAAGCATTGTTAAACGAACGCATAAAGCCTTTTAATGCACCTATCAATACGTTCATACGTACACTATGCACGGCCACTAGGATTTGCTTAGCGAGATATTGGAAATCAGGAGCACCCTCATGGGGGGAGGTGATGGACAAGATTCAAGCTACATATAAAATGTTGGAAACGATAGCCCACATTAAAAATAACTATGAACAATTCTTAAAAATATGGAACTTCTGGATCCTGTCAGGACATTAGATGCATAGGGGGCGGGAGCACGTAGCTTTGACATTAGGATAGGTTGACCACAGACAGGGTTTGCAGGGCGACTCACAAAGCTGCTCAGGTGATTGCGATTTGACTTATGCTTAAAAACTGGTGGGGGCCCTTTCCCCGGATCTGCTGCAAGGGAAGAGAGGCGACAGGCAAGTTGTTGGTAATTTAATTTTATGTTGGTTTATGTTCGGTTTTTGAGGGGTTGGGGGGAGGGGGAAGGGGGGGAATGCATATAAAGTAAATATGTTGGGTGCGGAGAAGGGAGAAGAGAGAAATTGTCTGATTTGTTTTCTATTGCTGTTCCCTTTGCTGCATTCTTAAAAACTTAGATATATAGTTAGCTACTCAACAACACAGGACTGAAGATTTTTGCCACAATAGCTCTATAAGATTACTTTCATGTGCTAATGGACCTTTAGATAACTTCTCCATAGCCGATCAATGTGTGATGGACTAAAGCTTCTGATAAGGGGATGGTGGAGGGGATTCGTTTTGTACTATATGAACAATGTGACCTGTATTTGTTGTACTTACTGCAATAAAAATCATTTCAACTAAATAAAACTAAATTATTATGTTTACATTTTCTCAAGCAAACCATCACCCTGGTATAATCTGATAATGCCATTAAAGGGTTAGTGATGTCATTTTTGATGTTGGAAAAAATAATAATTTAAAAGCAGCCTATTTTTCCAACACACTTTGCATTGCAAAGAGCCTTTAACAACTATGCTGGGTTTAGATCCAGTATACTTTTGACTTTAATTTCCCTTTAAATAGCTTAAAGGATCATTAAGTATATTAGAAATGCATAATCATTATGCTCATAATAAAAAAAATAGGGAGAGTCTCCTCTTGATGTTGAGGAGTAACACAAGCAGGTGCTTATCAAGTGATTACCATGACAATAGCAATCAACTTATAGATCATACAAATAATCAACATAAAATTGGTATCCCCTTTTTTCTCTCCTAAATAAGTAGGGGGACTTTATCTTTCCAAATGCAGGTGATTAAATTGATAATAATTACTAACTTCCTAAAATGTTTGATCTATTTTGATGGTTCTGGAGCATAAAAAGCCATTGGTATCCATGTGACCATATGAAGATATTAAATTAACCCAATCTTGAAAGAGATGTTCTCCCCACTTTAATAGGGGGTTTCGAGTTCCTTTAGCTGTTATGTGATCACTGAAGTAAAAAATGGAAACTTGGCAGCAACCACTAACTTAATTTTGTTTTATTTAACATTAGGGCTCATCGATCCTTGTTTCACTTGGGGTACCCTAATAAATTTTAGAAGACAGAAAATATAAAAATAGCCAAATTAATATTTTATTCCCAAAAAATAAAATTTGATACTGGAAAAAAGGAAACTGACTTTTTTTTTTTTTAAACAAAGTGATCAATAATATGAACAAAAGAACTTACTCTCCATTAAACAAGACAGAAAAGAAACTGATAAATCCTGATCACAAATACACAATTGATGCTAGAAATCCTGTTTAAGAAAATAAAATTACTTTAATCAAGAAAATGCAAGTATGAAATAAACACAAACATTAAGGGCTCCATGCCTTTTAATACATGGGGCCCTAAGAGTGTTATTTTTCCAGCACAGTCAAGATTGATAACCCCACAATATTCTATCTCCATTTCCCCATAATGGCACAGTTGGCAGCTAATAATGGCTGTCGATCACCATAAACTGAAATGGGCTAATTGAGTCCATGTCTGTGTTTTGTAATTAAATAGAGGGATATTTCTGACAAGAGTTAAACAACCTAAATTAATTTCCATAAGCAGAAAGGGGCCACAACTTCTCTCATTTTCTGGAAAGGGGATTTTAACAGTGTGCTGTAAATAGTGAAACCGCTAAGTGTCATGGTTTAAAATATTGGCAAAAGTTGCAATCCTCACTGTACAGAACAAGGTTTTTCTTAGTTGGATATTTATTACTATAAGATGGTGACACAAGGTTCTAAATATTGTAAATTACGATTATTTAAAAATATTTTATAGGATTTATCTTTACTGTAAAAACGTGTGTAAACAATCTTGGCTGCGTATAAAATAGGGGGGTTGGCAAATGGTTAATACTCAACCATGTCAAGATGTAATATTTCATATTACGTAACATAGGTATTTACTTCTTTATGTTTGAAGTTGTCTTGCAGATTTGAACACAATACAAAAGATTTTACCTTGATATCATTCAGAGTATGGCCCCTTTTCTTTTTTAAATGTCAAAATGAAAAAAGTTTAAAAATGTTAAGAAGTAAAATAAATAAGTAAATAAACCAAGATGATTGTCTAGACTAAGTTGCATTCCCTATCGCTGATGAACACACTACCAGACTATTTCCCATCCTTACACAACACACTCTCACACCCTATCTCACAAAACCACCAAACACTTTTTCCATAGGTGATCTTACACTTGCCAGGTACCCTTCCACTCTTACACAAACCCACCAAGTCTTATATGCACCCACCAGGCTCCAATCCCTTTTTATGCAGAAAGTCACACACACTCTTCTCACCTATATGTAAATCTACTCTTACACAAACACACTCTACCTACCCTTGTTCACTCCAGCAAGTTCTCTCCTAATTCTGAATTCATCCTCAAGAATATTTCAAAACACACACAGACACCTACAATTTGCAGAAACACTCAAGCACTCGTTTTAGCCTTATCTGTACCCCTAGAGTTCTCCTAATCTTATGTAAACATCTAGTCAATTTCCTACTATGCCAAACAGGTGCTGTCACACAGTTACATTCTTTCCCCTTTACACACAGACAAACTGTGCATGACACCATTATATAACCTATCCTGCAGTTAAGCACACTCACCCCCAGTCTAATTCACATCCCCGGCATTTACTCAATATTACGTACAGACATGAAGCTGTTTCTACCACCCTAGCTCAAATCTTTGTCACTCTCATATTTTCTCTCAACCTGTTGCAAATCTGAATCTTTTTGCATTGGTGTTCCTTTTTTGCGTGTGTGTATGGGGGGGGGGGGGGGTTGTTCAGGTGTATCACATTTTCCAAGTTTGTATATATATGCATATTTTATATTTCTAAAAATGGAATAATCATATTAATATATATATATATATATATATATATATATATATATATATATTTCCCATGTGTATCTGCACTCACAATTCAATGGGGTCATCAACCAGGGTGCCTAAGTCAGTATATCCACAGGACTACACTCGCTGGATTTAGGCATAATATTAGTTATTTATTATGTGGGGTTTTTTTTTAAGGCAAAATATTAGTTATTTATTATATAGTGACGTTTCGGGGTTCGTAGACCCCTTCCTCAGACCAAACACAGTGCAAGTGAAAATGTGACTTTTTAAACATAATAAGCCTCCCCCCAAATAAAACAGTGTAAGAAAATGCGACAAAAACTTTTGTCATGGCAACCACATGGTTTCCAGGATACCAGTATGTAACAACAATATAAAAATTAAATAAATAAATAAGGTGTATCCCCTTCACAAAATATATACACTAATTAATTCAGTGTATAGTGAATAAAGTGCAGATATCATTCATTAATATTATATGAAATTCTATTTAGTATGACAAATAGTTAAATCATGTGCTGTAGCACTTTAAACATCAGCATGATAATAACCCTAATCATTACTGATGTCTACCAAATAGAATACAGCCAAATGCAAGTGCGTGTATATTGTTAAGATATGTCACAAGCTATAACATATCTCATCTACCAGTTATAGTACAGCCCAATGAGGGTGTATGTATATAAGCAAACATGTAGGAAAGCATGTAGCCAGATATGTTTAGTATCAAACATAATAGACATCACTTCAAAGGTGGATAAATAATATGCCATAATCAGCTATGCTTATAACAGTTTGTTTTTATCACCAAAACATCTGTGGGTACCTATTGAGAACATAGACGCCTTCTCCTGTGGCCGTATGATCGCTTTACAGAAGCCTCTGCTGAGTAAAGATTGGGCGCAATATTTTACAGAGCCAGCGTGTGCGTAGCTCTTACAGATTCAGAGCCATATGGTTAATTAACATAATACAGTGACGTGTGTAGCGTGAGATTGTTAGAATGTAAACGCTATATGCATAATGTCACTTTGTGAGAGGCAGCTAATAGTTATATATTAAAGAGCCAAATATTACTACATAACGTAACCGGTTAGCTTGTAAGGCAATATGTATGTAGATACACTATGTCAGATGTACTAAGGGCCCGCATTATATTATAGTAGTTAGCCATATACAAAATTTCCAGCTGTAAGTGACCCCAGAGTAAGGCCCCAAACTAGAGCCATAGGATAACACTGAACACAACTGTAAATATAGGTGTGTATGAACAATCAAGACTAATTGAAAGTATTAAAATATCCAATTAGTTACTACAAATAACGTCAATTAGTGTTAGTGTTATATAGACATAATAGGATCTGTATCTAGAAGTCATACTAAATATCCAGAGAGCAAAAACAATCACTGTGTAATGTGTCAAGCCATATTTTGTTTACGATAAGATCAATATTCTTATATCACACACTATGTAATAATCAGCCATGTGCCACCCCAGGTGTAGGGATTAATAATGTTCAGACTTCATACATATTCATTGGTCTGTCTATATTCAAGTGACAATCATGGTATATACAGACATTTAGGTATCAGCCGCAGATCTTGTGCCAGGGTATGTAACTAACACCCACAATAGCACCTTATTGCTTTATGCATATCATTGGTCTACTGTTAACAAGTGGCAATCAAAATCATAATCATAGTAATAATAACACAGATATAAAAACATATATACATATATATCCATATAAGGTTATTAAGCACATAGTTAGATGTTAGCCAAGATCTCAAAGTTAGTAGCGGATCAAATGTGAGAGTCAGCGGTATGTTAGAGTCATATTATAGACGGTATCTCCTAAAGTGGTCATCAATGTTATTTTATGTGTATCACATGTGTTAACTCCGTATCAGGCCAGCAGACATATAGCTTATAAATTATTAGTTAATATGAGAATTACTGGGTCAGACTTAGCGTACATCCCATTATGACATAGGGTGTACCCTGGCCTGAAATCCTAACTCATAATAAAATGTATATAACTCACCCATATGTCCTGGGTTCATAAGTAACAGTGCCAGTCATTTGACATATTGAGGCCATGTGGACTTAGGGTACCAAGTCGATAAATCCATCGTGATTCCAAATGAAGGAGTGTTCTATTCTGGTCTCCCCCTCTTTTCAGAGGGGGGACATGATCAATCAAAATAAACCGCAAATCAGTGACTTTGTGTTTTGCCTGCAAGAAATGTCTCGCTACTGGTTGGTCTGATATACCTTTGTCCAATGTACTACATATTGCAGACCTATGATTTGCCATTCTTAGGTGGGAATTATCAATAATTTTTCCAACATTAAACTGTCCACATCAACAGCTAAGTAAATAGATCACATGACTTGTGGTACATGTAATAAAGTATTTGATTTTCTAGTGGTGTGGGGATGGCGAAACATTTTGCATGGAATCATCCCGCTGCAAGTTGTGCATCCTGTGCATCTGAAACAGCCAATCTTCTTATTCTTAAGCCATTGTTGCTTTTAGTAGCAGTGCTGTGGGTCCGTGAGCATCAGGCTATCTCTCAAATTCTTCCCTCGTTTATAGCCCATAATTGGGTCCATCTGGCTAAATGGAAGGGTCGTATCTGTCTCCAGGATCTCCCATCTTTTTCTGATGTTATCGACTAATTCATTCTTTGCGGAATTGTATGTGGTTGTGAAGATCATCTGTGTCTTATTATAATCATTTGGTCTGATCTTGACCCCATTGGGCTTTGTTGTGATCTCCTGTATGACCTCACTGATTAGGCTGTTCTTGTAGCCACATTGGAGGAACTTATTGGCCATCATCTCTAGCTGCTTTTCCTGGTTAGTTAGCTCAGAATTGTTTCTCATCACTCTCATCATTTGAGACTTGATGACAGGCTTACCAGTGTGGGGTGGATGGTTCTGGTGGCTTCCAGTAAAGAATTTCTATCTGTAGGTTTTGTATAGAGAGTGGTATATACTGTAGCTTGTTTGTTGTAGATTCTCAGGTCCAGGAAATTGATATACTCATGATCAAACTTTAGTTCAAATTTGATCGGGGACTCTCTGTCATTTAGTTTGTTAACCTATGTGATCAGTGATTCCTCCTGTCCATGCCAGATAAATAATACATCATCAATGTATCTTTTATAGCATTTGATGTTTTTATGGTTAAAACATTCATTGTCACAGTTTCGTATAGCTCCATAAAAAGGTTAGCATAAGCAGGGGCAACGTTTGAACCCATGGCCATCCCCATTTGTTATAAGCTTGTATAATGTGGCTATTCCCAAAGAACCTTAAGTGAAACAGGCTTATACAAAAGGTTATTACCAAGGGAGATAGCTGATTTACTTAGTATAAGTTCTTTTTATAACACTTTACAGAATCAAAATAAAGTGAATAAAACAGATGAAATGTAGCCTTTGTGTGTTTTACACAATTGTAAAGAGTTGTATTCTTTAAAGATAGATGGCAGCAAACAAGCAGCTTATTGGTACTTGTATGAGAAAAGCAGATTTGTATAGTAAGTCTCTTTTTATTTAAGCTTAGAAGTGAGAAACTGCTTTGCAGTCTGCAGTGTCCATATAGCAAGAGGTATCAGGTTACAGCAGGTAAAGTGTGTGATACAGAGAGAAGGGGAGAGCCAGATTTAACCAGGTGTAAGCACTTTAACAGTTTGTATGTCAGCAGAACTTTGGATAGCAATATATACAGCTTGAGACAATTGTATATAAAATTAATGATACTTGCGAGTGAGTTTAGATCTGCAGAGAGCGAAGTTGGCACTGAGTCAAAACGGATCACAGCAGGGAAGCTGTTCTTATTTCCTGGTTGAGGTAAACACTCAGTAACGGAGCTGGCTGGAAAATCAGACTGCAGAGTTAACACAGAGTTGCAAGTGTTTCTGCCAAAGTCTTTTTCTTGAAGTGTAAAGCGGCAGGAAATGCTTCTTAGGTTTAGAAGCTGGAGAGATGACAATAAGGATTTCTTTAAACAGGTACAAACGCAGGATCTGTAGATTTTAGCTTTAGAGCTTGAAGCAGAGTGGGAACTACAAACTTCAATTATCAAGCAAAGCACAGGTGTACTGAACACACCTTTAAAGGGAGGTGAAGGAGTGGGTTGGTCTTAGTTCTTAAAGCTACAGGAATATGACACCATTAGTTGTTGGTAAAAGCTCTTTTCGAAGTGAAAGTAGTTGAGTTTCAGACATTTCTCTAGTAGATTCAGAATGAATGTGGTAGGCGGTCCTATATAGGGGTAGTGGGTTAGTGCTGTTTCAATTGCACCTATACCTTCAGTATGTGGGATAACATTATAAAGGCTCCTTACATCCATAGTCACCAGTATGTCGTCATCATGGGTTTTCCTCCAGAGATTTCAGTAGTATGATCAGGTCACTGGATATAGGAATCCATACATTTAACCAGTGGTTGTATTAGCGAATCGGTGAATTGAGCCAAAGGTTGAAGCAAAGAGCCTCTAGCTGATACAATCGGTCTGCCAGGTGGATTCTGCTGATCCTTACGTATCTTTGGCAGTGTGTAAAGGATAGGGTGGATTGGGTGTGTTGTGGTTAGAAAGTTGAATTCATCCTTGTCTGTCCAATTATTATTGAGTGCATCTATGTCAGATATAAGTCTCATTTTCCAACCTACTGGTAATATACCTTTAAGGAATTCCCTTTTCACCCTATAAAGGCTCCTCCCTACTTCTCCTCAATGCATGGTAATTTGCTAATGCAGCAACTGATAACTCTGTGTCAGTTGTATTTGTTCCAGGTCTCTGAAAGCTGAAAGGATCTCTCATGCAAAAAAGAGATTTTACTGTCTAACCTGTTTAACAATTGCTGGCTAGCAACAGTTCTATTCGGACTTAAACTCCTTGAGCTACTGTGCTTCTTAGGATTCCTCTCACTTTCGTTGGCTGATTACATTCAGCATACCTTTGGACATTTCTCAGCTGTGTGCAGCAACTCCCAGCTTACCGGACATCCTCTCCTATTGCAGCTGAAGCTACAGGCCTCCTAACTCAGCACGCTGGTTTCAGTTTCTGTTTGCCATTTGCCTCCCTGCTCAAACTTCATCTGCATCGTTTGGACTATAAAGCTAAGGTACCTTATGCTAAGAATGTTTTCCACAGTTATTTTGCTACAATATACTTACCTACTTGAATTCTGTATCGTTACCACTTTGATACCTTAATGTTTATATCAAGTCATAGATAATTTCCTTTTAACTGCAAATGCATATAGTTCCTGTTGTACAACTTCCTCCATATTTAGTTTTACTTATCTTATTGTGGAATCCGTTATACACTTTTCTATAAGTGCTTGGATCCCCAATAAGTATAAAAATGCTACTTTTAACCTTTTCAGGTCCCAAGATTTGGCTCATGAGAGGTTAATTCCAGCCACTCATTTACTATATCTATGTAATAACTGAATCTTACTGAATAGACACCTTCTTAATGTAACTTGCAGGGAGAATTTCTGCTGAAACCAGAAAGAGACTAAACGGATAACTTGACATATTACCAGGCCTATATATATATATATATATATATATATATATATATATATATATATATATATATATATATATATATATATATATATATATAGCCAGGAACAAGTGGGGGTATATGCACTCTCACCAAATACCAGGGTGCTATGTAGGAAAATTCATCAGCAAAATTGAGAAAAGCACTCACTGGTCTTTAAATAACTTATCCAAACAAAATTTATTAGTGACGTTTCGGGACAGATAGCGTCCCTTCCTCTGACTATATATATATATATATATATATATATATATATATATATATATATATATAAATAAAATAAACACATATATAAAGACAAAAATGGATCAAGCAGATATCCTAAATCATGTTATAAGTCTCTCCCAGAGAGTTGATCTTCTTCATCAAGGGTTAAGAGACTTGCAAGCTGAAAACAACACATTAAGTAACATTATTAAAGATACTGTTAGTGATAAAGCTAGTTCCCCTGAACCTCAGGTTTGTCCTCCTAATGTATTTAAAGGAGACAGATCTCAATTTTGGCAGTTTAAAAACGCTTGTCTGCTAATGTTCTCCCTAAAACCTAATACATATAGCACAGACAGACAGAGAGTTTTGACTGCTATCTCCTATTTAGGAGGAGAGCCCAGGGCATGGGCAGATACCTATTTTGAGGCAAACAATCCTATCATTAATTCCACTGAATCTTTTTTTTCTGCTATGGCAGTCCTCTACGAGGATCCTAACAAACAACTCGTTGCAGAGCTAGCAATGAGAGCCCTGAAGCAGGGAAAAAGTCCAGTAGAGGACTATATAGCAGAATTCAAACGCTGGTCCACTGATACCTTATGGAATGAAATATCCCTACGAAACCAGTGTGTAGAGTGGGTTTATCAGAATTTCTTAAAGGGCCAGTCTACCATAGAATTGTTATTGTTTTAAAAGATAGATAATCCCTTTATTACCCATTCTCCATTTTTGCATAACCAACACTATTATATTAATATACTTTTTACCTCTGTGATTACCTTGTATCTAGGAGCCTTCATCCAGCCCCCTGATCACATGACTGTGACTGTTTATTATCTATTGTCGTGCATTTAGCATTGTAATGTGTTAAATCTTAAATAACCCCCTGTGCATGAACACAGTGTTATCTATATGGCCCACATGTACTTTCTGTCTCTTTGTGTTGAAAATAGATTAAAAAGCATGTGATAAGAGGCAGCCCTCAAAGGCTTAGAAATTAGCATATGAGCCTACCTATGTTTAGTTTAAACTAAGAATACCAAGAGAAAAAAGCAAATTTGATGATAAAAGTAAATTGGAAAGTTGATTAAAATTAAAAGTCCTATCTGAATAATGAAAGTTTAATTTATACTAGACTGTCCCTTTAAAGATGAATTAGCAAGAATAGATTTGCCATCATCCCTTGAGACTCTAATGACACTAACAGTCACCATAGATAAACGCCTACGTGAGAGGCGATCAGAAAAGTTTTCATCTGACACTAGTTACAAAAAGAACATCCCTTCTGTAGTTACATACTTAAAACAAAACACGGAACCTATGGACATAGGGTTCACAAGAGGACCTCTTACACCTGAAGAAAAGACTAGAAGAAGAAACAACGTTTGCCTATACTGCGCAACTCAAGGTCATGATGTGAAAACCTGTCCCATTTTATCAAGGCAAAAGAAGGGTAAGCCATTACTTGTTTCAAATTCCTTAATTTCTATTGTAACATGTGACTCTTACTGCATTTTACCCATTTCTTTACAGTGGGATCAACAACTCATACAAACTGAAGCGGTCATTGATTCCGGAGCTTCCGGAGTGCTTATAGATATAGAGATTACACAAAAAAATAAAATACCTATGATTAAAATGAAAACACCTGTTGTTGTTGGAGTTATTGATGGTTCTCACATACCCTCCGGTCCCATTACCCATCATACTGTCCCCATTTCACTCTCTACTTTGGTCATAACGAAAACATAACTCTCAATGACCTAGATTTAGAGTTGGGCGGTAGCCGTCAAAACCAGCGTTAGAGGGTCCTAACGCTGGTTTTTACCGCCCGCTGGTATTTGGAGTCAGTCAGGAAAGGGTCTAACGCTAACTTTGCAGCCGCGACTTTTCCATACCGCAGATCCCCCTACGCCATTTGCGTATCCTATCTTTTCAATGGGATCTTTCTAACGCCGGTATTTAGAGTCGTGGCTGAAGTGAGCGTTAGAAATCTAACGACAAAACTCCAGCCGCAGAAAAAAGTCAGTAGTTAAGAGCTTTCTGGGCTAACGCCGGTTTATAAAGCTCTTAACTACTGTGCTCTAAAGTACACTAACACCCATAAACTACCTATGTACCCCTAAACCGAGGTCCCCCCACATCGCCGCCACTCTATTAAATTTTTTTAACCCCTAATCTGCCGCTCCGTACACCGCCGCCAGCTACGTTATCCCTATGTACCCCTAATCTGCTGCCCCTAACATCGCCGACCCCTATATTATATTTATTAAACCCCTAATCTGCCGCACCCGCTATCGCTGACACCTGCATATTATTATTAACCCCTAATCTGCCGCTCCGTACACCGACGCAACATACATTATCCCTATGTACCCCTAATCTGCTGCCCCTAAGACCGCCAACCCCTATATTATATTTATTAACCCCTAATCTGCCGCCCCCAATGTCGCCTCCACCTACCTACAATTATTAACCCCTAATCTGCCGACCGGATCTCACCGCTACTCTAAGTATTAACCCCTAAAGCTAAGTCTAACCCTAACACCCCCTAACTTAAATATAATTTAAATCTAACAAAATAAATTAACTCTTATTAAATAACTTATTCCTTTTTAAAGCTAAATACTTACCTGTAAAATAAACCCTAATATAGCTACAATATAAATTATAATTATATTGTAGCTATTTTAGGATTAATATTTATTTTACAGGCAACTTTGTAATTATATTAACCAGGTACAATAGCTATTAAATAGTTAAGAACTATTTAATAGTTACCTAGTTAAAATAATTACAAAATTACCTGTAAAATAAATCCTAACCTAAGTTACAATTAAACCTAACACTACACTATCAATAAATTAATTAAATACAATACCTACAATTATCTACAATTAAACCTAACACTACACTATCAATAAATTAATTAAATACAATACCTACAAATAAATACAATTAAATAAACTAACTAAAGTACAAAAAATAAAAAAGAACTAAGTTACAAAAAATAAAAAAATATTTACAAACATTAGAAAAATATTACAACAATTTTAAACTAATTACACTTACTCTAAGCCCCCTAATAAAATAACAAAGCCCCCCAAAATAAAAAAAATGCCCTACCCTATTCTAAATTAAAAAAGTTCAAAGCTCTTTTACCTTACCAGCCCTGAAAAGGGCCCTTTGCGGGGCATGCCCCAAAGAATTCAGCTCTTTTGCCTGTAAAAAAAACACATACAATACCCCCCCAACATTACAACCACCACCCACATACCCCTAATCTAACCCAAACCCGCCTTAAATAAACCTAACACTAAGCCCCTGAAGATCTTCCTACCTTATCTTCACCTCGCCGGGTATCACACCGATCCGTCCTGGCTCCGATGTCTTGATCCAAGCCAAAGTGGGGGGCTGAAGATGTCCATGATCTGGCTGAAGTCTTCATCCAAGCGGGAGCTGAAGAGGTCCACCATGATCCGACTGAAGTCTTCTATCAACGGCATCTTCAATCTTCTTTCTTCCGGATCCATGTTCATCCCGCCGACGCGGAACATCCATCTTCACCGACGACTTCCCGACGAATGACGGTTCCTTCAATCCGATCAGCCAATCGGATTGAACTTGATTCTGATTGGCTGATTCCATCAGCCAATCAGAATTTTCCTACCTTAATTCCGATTGGCTGATAGAATCCTATCAGCCAATCGGAATTCGAGGGACGCCATCTTGGATGACGTCCCTTAAAGGAACAGTCATTCGCCGGGAAGTCGTCGGTGAAGATGGATCCACGCTGGAGGTCTTGAAGATCAGCCGGTCGTCATCGGATTGAAGATGTTTGCCGGTCCGGATGTCCTCTTCTGCCCACTTGGATCAAGACTTCAGCCGGAGGATGGACGTCACTCTTCAGCCCCCGCTTGGGCTTGGATCAAGATTTCGGAGGCTTGGATCAAGACTTCGGTGGACAGATCGGTGAACCTGGCATGGTGAAGATAAGGTAGGAAGATCTTCAGGGGCTTAGTGTTAGGTTTATTTAAGGGGGGCTTGGGTTAGATTAGGGGTATGTGGGTGGTGGGTTGTAATGTTGGGGGGGTATTGTATGTTTTTTTTTTACAGGCAAAAGAGCTGAATTATTTGGGGCATGCCCCGCAAATGGCCCTTTTCAGGGCTGGTAAGGTAAAAGAGCTTTGCACTTTTTTAATTTAGAATAGGGTAGGGCATTTTTTTATTTTGGGGGTCTTTGTTATTTTATTAGGGGGCTTAGAGTAAGTGTAATTAGTTTAAAATTGTTGTAATATTTTTCTAATGTTTGTAAATATTTTTTTTTTTGTAACTTAGTTCTTTTTTATTTTTTGTACTTTAGTTAGTTTATTTAATTGTAGTTATTTGTAGGTATTGTATTTAATTCATTTATTGATAGTGTAGTGTTAGGTTTAATTGTAACTTAGGTTAGGATTTATTTTACAGGTAATTTTGTAATTATTTTAACTAGGTAACTATTAAATCGTTATTAACTATTTAATAGCTATTGTACCTGGTTAAAATAAATACAAAGGTGCCTGTAAAATAAATATTAATCCTAAAATAGCTACAATATAATTATAATTTATATTGTAGCTATATTAGGATTTATTTTACAGGTAAGTATTTAGCTTTAAATAGGAATAATTTATTTAATAAGAGTTAATTTATTTCGTTAGATTTAAATTATATTTAACTTAGGGGGGTGTTAGTGTTAGGGTTAGACTTAGCTTCAGGGGTTAATACATTTATTATAGTAGCGGTGAGCTCCGGTCGGCAGATTAGGGGTTAATTATTGTAGGTAGCTGGCGGGGACGTTGTGGGGGGCAGATTAGGGGTTAATAAATATAATATAGGGGTCGGCGGTGTTAGGGGCAGCAGATTAGGGGTACATAACTATAATGTATGTTGCGGCGGTGTACGGAGCGGCAGATTAGGGATTAATAATAATATGCAGGTGTCAGCGATAGCGGGGACGGCAGATTAGGGGTTAATAAATATAACATAGTGGTCTGCGATGTTAGGGGCAGCAGATTAGGGGTACATAGGGATAACATAGCTGGCGGCGGTGTACGGAGCGGCAGATTAGGGGTTAATAATAAAATGCAGGGTCAGCGATAGCGGGGGCGGCAGATTAGGGGTTAATAAGTGTAAGGTTAGGGGTGTTTAGACTCGGGGTACATGTTAGGGTGTTAGGTGCAGACGTAGGAAGTGTTTCCCCATAGGAAACAATGTAGCTGCGTTAGGAGCTGAACACTGCTTTTTTTGCAGGTGTTAGGTTTTTTTTCAGCTCAAACGGCCCCATTGTTTCCTATGGGGGAATCGTGCACGAGCACGTTTTTGAAGCTGGCCGCATCCGTAAGCACCGCTGGTATCGAGAGTTGCAGTGGCGGGTAAATATGCTCTACGCTCCCTTTTTGGAGCCTAACGCAGCCCTTCTGTGAACTCTAAATACCAGCGGTATTTAAAAGGTGCGGGAGAAAAAAAGCCAGCGTAGCTAACGCACCCCTTTGGCCGCAGAACTCTAAATCTAGCCGAATGTTATTACATCACCATTGTTTCCGGTTGTTTTAGGTTTACCTTGGCTTAGATTACATCAGCCACATATCTGGGAACTTCAAACATCTCTTTTGACTCAAAATATTGTAGCTTAACATGTAACAACATGCATACTATCAACCAACTCAGTCAGACACTTATCCCCTCTCATTATAAGGATTTTAGTTAAGTTTTTGATAAAGAGGAGGCTGAAACTTTGTCTTCTAACAGTGCCTATGACTGCCCCATAGATCTTATTCCAGGTTCCAGTATACCGTACGGCCACATCTTTCCTTTATCAAAAGATGAATTACAACATCTTAAAACCTACCTTGATGACAATCTAAAAAAGGGATTTATAAGACCCTCATTCTCACCGGCTGGAGCTGGAATTTTTTTTGTGAGGAACAAAGATAAAACCCTCAGACCCATCATAGATTACAGAGAGCTTAAAGGGACAATTCACCCAAAAGTTTTCTCCCCTTTAAATTATTCCCAATTATCTTTTTTACCTGCTAGAGTGTATTAAATTGGTTACAAGTAGCTCATTTACTCCTATTTCAGCATTTGAAATAGCTGATTTAGCCTGTGGTATAGCCACCTACACTGAAAGTTTTGATACTGGAGTATATGCTATTGACAAGCCATTGTTCTCTCTATGTATTGAGCTTTGGTGTTCCAGACAAATATAAGATAAGTAAGCAAGTGTGTGTACAGAAAGTGATAACAAAATGAGATATGATATTACCTTAGGCTCATCCAATTGTAATAGGCTGTTGTTTAAAAGCACAAAATCAGCTACTTCATATACACAAATAAGCATGAAAATGCAATTTCTCAAATATTTTATACTCTGCAGTTGGTATAACAAGTTATTTAAAATAAAATATAAATAAAAAATAAATAAATGGAAAAACTATTTTACAATGCACTGTCCCTTTAACCCCTTAATGACCACAGCACTTTTCCATTTTCTGTCCATTTGGGACCAAGGCAATTTTTACATTTTTGCGGTGTTTGTTTTTAGCTGTAATTTTCCTCTTACTAATTTACTGTACCCACACATATTATATACAGTTTTTCTCGCCATTAAACTTTCTAAAGATACCATTATTTTCATCATATCTTATAATTTACTATAAAAAAATATAAAATATGAGGAAAAAATGGAAAAAAACACACTTTTTCTAACTTTGACCCCCAAAATCTGTTACACATCTACAACCACCAAAAAACACCCATGCTAAATAGTTTCAAAATTTTGTTCTAAGTTTAGAAATACCCAATGTTTACATCTTCTTTGCTTTTTTTGTAAGTTATAGGGCCATAAATACAAGTAGCACTTTGCCATTATATGGATGAGATTGGCATTGTCATTAACTGTAGTTTTTTTGAGGACGTATGGCGTACGTCCTTGGTCGTTAAGGGGTTTATAAGCAAACTGTAAAGAATAGGTACCCGCTTCCCTTGATACCGGAGTTGATTGAACGCTTGCAGGGGGCAAAAATGTACACTAAACTCAACCTTAGGGGCGTGTATAACTTAATTTGTATAAAAGAGGGCCATGAATGGCTAACCGCTTTTAGGACACGCTATGGTCTTTATGAATACACAGTCATGCCGTTTGGGCTGTGTAATGCCCCCGCTACATTTCAATACTTTATCAATGAAGTGTTCCGTGATTTATTAGATATTTCTATCGTGATTTATTTAGATGACATTCTAATATACTCTGATAATCTAAAGGATCATATTAAACACGTCCGTACTGTGCTAGCACATCTAAAAGCTCATCATTTATATGCTAAGCCAGAAAAGTGTATATTTGAAACTGATGAAATTATATTTCTAGGCTACCATATATCTCCTAATGGGATTCAGATGGATGATTCCAAGGTATCAGCAGTTAATTCTTGGCCTACTCCCAAAAATAAAAAGGAAGTTCAGAGATTCTTGGGTTTTTCGAACTTCTATCGCAAGTTCATAAAAGGTTTCGCTGCAATTAGTAAACCTTTAACTTACCTAACAGGGAATAAAAGTTTTAAGTGGACATCTGATGCACAAGAATCTTTTGATGTATTAAAAGCAAGCTTCACCACTGCTCCCATCCTACAATTTCCGGATACCAAACTCCAGTTTATTTTGGAGATTGGCACTTCACGCCGTAGGAGCAATACTTTCACAACGTAAGGCTCTGAAAGATCCTCTCCATCCAGTAGCTTTTTTTTTCCAAGACCATGAACAGTGCTCAAATGAATTATCCCATAGGGGAAAAGGAGTTGCTTGCTCTAAAGCTATCATTAGAGAACTGCAGACATTTATTAGAAGCAACTGAATTTCCCATTCTGGTATATACAGACCATAGGAACTTAGAATACCTGAAGAGTTCTAAAACACTGACATCAAGACAAATGAGATGGTCATTATTCTTTGCCCTATTTAACTTCATAATATCTTATAGACCGGCTGCAAAGAACATGTAGGCAGACAGTCTCTCCAGAAAAGATTCAAGACCACTCCAGAAACAAGATCCCACTCCAATTCTCAATCCTGACTGTTTTCTGGGGTTGACCACCCAAAACATTCAGTCTCTAAAACAAGACCAGCTTGAAGATATCTAACATATAAACAAAGAACTACACCAACATACTGATGGTCTCCTTTACTTTGAAGACTGACTTTTTGTTCCAAGCTCCATGCAGACAGCGATACTAAAACAGATACACGATAACCCTACCTCAGGTCATCCAGGGATCACAAAAACTTTAGAGTTATTGAAAAGATCATTTTGGTGGCCAAACATGCTCACATCTGTTAAAGATTATATACGTACTTGCTGCATTTGTGCCCAGACTAAACATTCTTAACACTCACCATATGGTCTTTTGATGTCACTTCCAGTTCCAAGTAAACCTTGGGATGCCTGTTGTAGTTGGTCTTCCTCCTCTTCAAAGCCACATTCCTCCTCTGACTCCTCTTCCTCATAATCCTCTTCCAGCGTTGCTGCTGGTCCAGCAAGCAATGCTGATAAGGCTGTTTCTGGTGGTGATGGTGACCACAAATCTTCCTCTTCACGCTCATCTACGGCCTGATCCAGCACTCTTCGCAGGGCACGCTCCAGGAAGAAAACAAATGGTATGATGTCGCTGATGGTGCCTTCGGTGCGACTGACTAGGTTTGTCACCTCCTCAAAAGGACGCATGAGCCTACAGGCATTGCGCATGAGTGTCCATTAACATTGCAAAAAAAATCCCCAGCTCCGCAGAGGCTGTCCTAGCACCCCGGTCATACAAATACTTGGTAACGGCTTTTTCTTATTGGAGCAGGCGGTCGAACATTAGGAGTGTTGAATTCCAATGTGTCGGGCTGTCGCAAATCAAGCGCTTCACTGGCAGGTTGTTTTGACGCTGGATATCGGACAAGTGCGCCATGGCTGTGTAGGAACGCCTGAAATGGCCACACACCTTCCTGGCCTGCTTCAGGACTTCCTGTAAGCCTGGGTACTTATACACAAAGCGTTGTACGATCAGATTGCACATGGCACATGTGTCAACTTGCCCAATTTCAATGCCGCCAACAAATTACTTCCGTTGTCAGAAACCAATTTGACGATCTCCAGTTGGTGCGGAGTCAGCCACTGATCCACCTGTGCGTTCAGGGCAGACAGGAGTGCTGTTCTGGTGTGACTCTCTGCTTTCAGGAAAGTCAACCCCAAGACGGCGTGACACTGCCATATCCGGGATGTGGAATAGTACCTGGGGAGCTGGGGGAGTGTCGTTGATGTGGAGCAAGACGCCGCAGCAGAAGAGGACTCAGCCGAGGAGGTTATGGGAGAGGATGGAGTAGGAGGAGTAGAGGAGGTGGCAGCAGGCCTGCCTGCAAGTTGTGGCGGTGTCACCAACTCCTCTGCAGAGCCACGCATTCCATGCTTGGCAGCCGTCAGCAGGTTTACCCAATGCGCAGTGTAGGTGATATACCTGCCCTGACCATGCTTTGCAGACCAGCTATCAGTGGTCAGATGGACCCTTGCCCCAACACTGTGTGCCAGACATGCAATTACTTCCTTTTGCACAATTGAGTACAGATTGGGGATTGCCTTTTGTGCAAAGAAATTTGGGCTGGGTACCTTCCACTGCGGTGTCCCAATAGCTACAAATTTTTTGAACGCCTCAGACTCCACCAGCTTGTATGGTAAAAGCTGGCAGGCTAAGAGTTCAGACAAGCCAGCTGTCAGACGCCGGGCAAGGGGGTGACTTTGGGACATTGGCTTCTTATGCTCAAACATGTCCTTGACAGACACCTGACTGTGGGCAGATGAGCAGGAACTGCTACAGAAGAGAGACGGAGTGGCGGATGGTTGAGAGGGGGCAAGGAGGACAGCAGTGGTTGACGTGGCTGAAGATGCTGGACTTTGAGTTTGTGTGCTGCTTCTACTCATGTGTTCATCCCATTGGTGTTTGTGATGTAAGATCATGTGCCTTTGCAAAGCAGTTGTACCTAGGTGGGTCGCTGTTGTCAGAGGCAGTCACACAAAAAAATGCCACACTGCTGAGCTCTGCGATGACGGTATTCTGGTGGTGGCAACAGCATGCGTTGATTGGCGTGCTGTCTGGCTGACCCTGGGTGCCTATGCATGCTGTCTGACTGTGCCACTAGCTCCTTGTGACGACCTCCCCCTGCTTCCAACTCGTCTCCTCCTCTCTGTCTCCCCATCTGAACTTTCTCCCTCTTCTTCTTCTCTTCTAGCGGGCACCCACATGACATTCCTGGACGCATCATCATCAACCGCTTCACTTGTATCTGACAAATCAACAAAGGAAGCAGCAGCGGGTACAACATCATCATCATCACACCATACGTCCATGTCTGTAATGCTGCCTGACTGAGACATATCACTGTTATCTACATCCTCTGTCAATGAGGGTTGCGCATCACTCATTTCTTCAAACTGATGTGTCAATAACTCCTCTGACAGATCAAGTGAAGCGGCTGTGGTGCTAGTGTTGGTGGTGGCGTCAGGTGGGCGAGTGGTCACTTGAGAGGTGCCCGAAGCTAAGCTGGAGGTGGATGGTGCGTCAAGGTTCCGAGCGGAAGCTGTAGAAGATTGGGTGTCTTGTGTTAACCAGTCAACTAGGTCCTCCTCAGAACATTTCGCGTCCATGGTATGTGGCCTCTGAACACTGGGCATTATTGTAGGGTCAAAGGGAATCACAGCACCACGACCACGACGGCACCTGCGGGGTGGCCTGCCTCTGCCTGTCATTTTTTTTTAAAATGTACACTTACACTACTATTAAACAAGATATGAGTGGTGGCACTGGGCAAGTGGGCACAGTATACGCTGTGAGCCTGGCATACACGCTGGCAAGCAGGCAACTGCAATTAGATTACACAAGTAGACTGATGTTTCACAGTCAAAAAAGTTTTTTTTTAAATATTTACACTACTGTTACAACAGATATGAGTGGTGGCACTAGTTGGCAAGTGGGCCTGGCACGCTGGCAGGCAGGCAACTGCAATTAGATTACACTAGCAGACTGATTTTTCACAGTCAAAAACAGTTTTTTTTAAATTTACACTACTTTTACAACAGATATGAGTGGTGGCACTAGTTGGCAAGTGGGCCTGGCACACACGCTGGCAGGCAGGCAACTGCAATTAGATTACACTAGCAGACTGATGTTTCACAGTCAAAAAAGTTTTTTTTTTTAAAAATTACACTACTGTTACAACAGATATGAGTGGTGGAACTAGTTGGCAAGTGGGACTGGCACACACGCTGGCAGGCAGGCAACTGCAATTAGATTACATTAGCAGACTGATGTTTCACAGTCAAAAAAGTTTTTTTTTTAAATTTACACTACTGTTACAACAGATATGAGTGGTGGAACTAGTTGGCAAGTGGGCCTGGCACACACGCTGGCAGGCAGGCAACTGCAATTAGATTACACTAGCAGACTGATGTTTCACAGTCAAAAAAGTTTTTTTTTTAAATTTACACTACTGTTACAACAGATATGAGTGGTGGCACTAGTTGGCAAGTGGGCCTGGCACACACGCTGGCAGGCAGGCAACTGCAATTAGATTACACTAGCAGACTGATGTTTCACAGTCAAAAAAGTTTTTTTTTTTTTAAATTTACACTACTGTTACAACAGATATGAGTGGTGGCACTAGTTGGCAAGTGGGCCTGGCAAACACGCTGGCAGGCAGGCAACTCCAATTAGATTACACTAGCAGTCTGATGTTTCACAGTCAAAAAAGTTTTTTGCAGATAACTGCAATTAGATTACACTAGCAGACTGATGTTTTACAGTCAAAAAAGTTTTTCTTTTTTAAATTTACACTACTGTTACAACAGATATGAGTGGTGGCACTAGTTGGCAAGTGGGCCTGGCCCACACGCCGGCAGGCAACTGCTATTAGATTACACTAGCAGACTTATGTTTCACACTCAAATTTTTTTTTTTTTTACATTTACACTACTGTTACAACAGATATTAGTGGTGGCACTGCAGGCAGGCAACTGCAATTAGATTACACTAGCAGACTGATGTTTCACAGTCGAAATTACACAGGCAAAAAAAAAAAAAAGACTGATGTTCTAGCCCTGAAAAGGGCTTTTTGGTGTGCTGTCCTTACATCAGAGATCAGATGAGTCCTTCAGGACTGTAGTGGACACTGAATACACTAGCCTAGCTATCAATTTCCCTATGAAATCAGCAGCAGCTACACTGTCCCTCCTCTCACTAACAATGCAGCTTCCGAATGAATCTAAAATGGCTGCTGTCCAGGAGCTGGGAGGGTCTGGGAGGGAGTGTCTGCTGCTGATTGGCTGAAATGTGTCTGCAGACTGTGAGATACAGGGTCAAAGTTTACTCAATGATGACGAATAGGGGGCGGATCGAACATCGCATATGTTCACCCGCTTCAAACGCGAACATGCTATGTTCGCCGGGAACTATTCGCCGACGAACAATTTGTGACATCACTACTTGTAAGGTCACATAGCCAATACTTCAATAATATAAGTTGACAGATATACACAGCAACATAATAGTTACTTCAAACATGACACAAAAGGGTTAATAGCACTCATTTTTATCACTACATATTCTTCACCTGTCAACACACACATCTCTCTGACGAAGTGTGTTTGCACACACGAAATGCGTAAGAGGAAATTTTGTTGCACTTGTTTAGGTTCAATCATCGTTTTTGTATCAATTTTGCACAAATTAAATTGGATTTCTACCTGCCTACGACCTGGTGGCTGTCTTATTTATTGTTGCAATTCACGGCGGTGAGGATCCGCAGTACAGCACCAAGGTTTTCAAGTCTTTGACCGGAGCAACATCCTTGACCAATACGGAGTCAGCAAGTGGGAGTTCCTGATGCAGTGTACCCTCTCACGCAGGATCCGAGGCGCACTGGTTTTACGGAGGCTGAAGTTTCTGGGTGTGGAGGACGGATATGTTTCCAGGGCTCTGTAAATCTTACCACTGACAAGCTGTTTAAAATCCACAGGAACGTCCGGGAGAAAGCTGTGTCACACACAGACAGAGGTGTCCTTTGATACGGGACTTACAGCAGGTCAGAACTTTACTGTTATTTGGTTGCTCCGATACAAGCATACAAGCACATGTTATCATTTTTGGAACATTTTTACTCAGTATACTGTATACTTTATACATCAGTTAATACCTCTTCCTGCATATTGAACAATTTCTTCATTAACTGAGTATTATATAAATTGTGCACCATGGCAGAAACAAGCACGGAAGAAATAGTACAAAAATGCAAACAACTTATGAAAAATCTTATGTCTAATGAAATCTCACATGTGCAAACAGAACAAGAAATTGGCAATATATTTTCACTCATTGAGCAACTTATGGTTAAAGAGACTCGTTTATGGTGGGACATTGAATTTCTTGAACTCTATTTAACAGAAAATAAAATACCAAGGGGTTTAAGGATTAAAAAATATACTTCCTTTGGTACGAACATGCCTGAGTTTATGGTTAAATGGAATAAGACATTGACTAAGTGTTCCTTAACTTTGATGCAACAACTGGTTAAGCACAAGAAACTAGAAAGAGATGAACTTTTAACTCATGTTAAGGAATTATTCCATTGCATTTGTAATTTTGAGAAAAGTGAAACATATGTAACATTTAAGAAACAATTAGATGATACTATTGAAAATGTAAGTATAGAATTATCTATGCATAAAGTTACTAAATATGAGAGAGATACTAAAGACTATCAATTAGATATAGTATACTCATGGAAGGGAAATAAATCCATTAAGAAATTTCACAAAAAGACCAAATCAACTAATGATAGTCAAAAGAAAGTAACTTTCATAACATCAAATACATCTGGATCTGATCCAGAAGCCAATGGTTTATCTACTATACAAACACAATTAAGCACTGATACTAATATCACTCAAATGCATGGTACTATTAAAGAATTGATGTATAAGGGACCAAAAACTAGCACCTCAAAATCTACTCGTTACCCCAGCAGGTTGGCCAAAAACAAAAAGAAGTAACCAATGTTGTAAATTTGTCTAGCTATTCTATTACTTCTTATGAATGTAGTTTGCTAATTATAGGTTTAAAGTTTGCACCAATCAGGCACTTTAATTTGTTCAACACAGTGGTAGATATCAATAAATTAGTCAGAAAAATTACATTGCAGAAGTTTTATTTCAGTGAAGAAAAGAACAATGGGGACCAGATAGTCTCCATTTTAAACACAGATACTCAATCCAATATAAAATCAATGCAAGGGTTCATAGAATTTTCAGATCTTTGTGCACAAAATGATTTAATTTCACTTAGAGCAGAATCCTTCACTCACACTGATAAACCTCCACATACTGCATCAATCAGGCACTTTAATTTGTTCAACACAGTGGTAGATATCAATAAATTAGTCAGAAAAATGACATTGCAGAAGTTTTATTTCAGTGAAGAAAAGAACAATGGGGACCAGATAGTCTCCATTTTAAACACAGATACTCAATCCAATATAAAATCAACACAAGGGTTAATAGAATTTTCAGATCTTTGTGCACAAAATGATTTAATTTCACTTAGAGCAGAATCCTTCACTCACACTGATAAACCTCCACATACTCATTTAAGAAAAACATCTGACTTCTACCCCATCAAGAATAGAGTGGATTATTTATAGATATTTCAGAGAAATGTAACATCAGATTTAATAGAATTATCTAGACAGGTAGAAAAAAAAGAGTTTAAACATTTTAAAAATAACCTTACAGCACAAGAGATCAAAGTTTGGAATAATCTTGAAAAGAGGAATGATTTAATTATCACTGAAGCGGATAAGGGAGGGAAAATCGTAATATTAGACAGATCTAAATATGTATCAGAAGCGAATAAACAGTTAAATGATACATCTCAATACACGAAACTTACCTTTAACCCTACTAATAAATTAAAAAATGAATTAGCCAATATTCTAAATGAAGCAGTTTTAATGGGACTAATTGATCACATTTGATTTTGTAAAAGTAGATCAACCTAAAATATCAGTTTTTAGAATCATTCCTAAAATTCATAAGGATTTATCCAATCCACCAGGTTGACCCATATTATCCACCATTGGAACTCTTGGTGTAAAATTAGGACAATGGTTAGATTTTTATCTACAACCAATAGTGACTCAGAGCCCAGGCTATATTAGAGACTCATATGATTTTAAACAAAAAATTACCAAAATTAAATGGAAGCCAAATTATATATGGGCAACTATTGATGTCTCTTCTTTATATTCTAGCATACCCCACAAAGATGGATTGGAGGCTCGGTTTCAAGTAGTGCTAAAATATACTAATTACAATAGAGACTTCATCAATTTCCTAATTAAGATCACAGAGTATTTGTTGACCCATGACTTTTTCCTGTTTGAGGGAAATTATTATTTACAAAAAAGATGCACGGCAATGGGGGCAAAATTCGCCCCCTCATATGCGAATATTTTCATGATATATTCAATAAGGAAATTATATACTATGGGAGGTTTATCGATGATATTGTCATAATATGGCAAGGAAAGGGCAGTCAATTAAATTCCTTTATTGAATATCTAAATAAGAATTAGGTAAATTTACACTTTACATTTGAACATTCTAAAAACAATATCCTATTTTTAGACCTAATGTTGAACAGTGATTTGGAGACAGGAATTATTACAACAGAATTATATCGTAAAACCACATCAGGCAACAACATTTTAAGGGCTGATTCTTGTCATCCAAGTCAAATCAAAAAAGCTATACCCAAAGGTCAATTTATCAGGACCAAAAGAAATTGCAGTAATCAAGAATTGTATCACAAACATGCTAATAATTTAGAAAAACGTCTAATAGACAGGAGATACAATAAGAGCCATTTAAATAAGATAAAAAATGAAGTAAATCAAGATAAATTTTTACATGTAATAGATAGTACTCAAAGACAAGCTAATACCGATAAAGTAGTATTTTTCTACAGCCTATAGCAATGAATGTAATATCATTTGTAGGATTATAAAACAAAACCTAGGCATATTATGGGGTGATAAAAAATTACATAAGATGTTGAAGAATAAATTAAAATTTGTTCCAAAAAAAAGCACCACTTTGCAGAATAGACTTATTAGAGATTTCTCTAAATCAGACAAACATATAAAAACTTGGTTAACTCCAAGTAATGGCTGCTTTAGATGTGGTAATAAACCATGTAAAACTTGCACTCACATTGAAGTCAGTAACTGTTATGAGTCACTAGATTATGTGACTAATTTTACTTTTCTTAAGGACAAAACTTGAGGAGTAGAACTAAGAAAATAGAGTCAGTGTTACAAACCAAGAAATATGCTTGCTAGTGAGGAAACATATAATCTTAACTTGTAGTAATATTGCTTACACAAGCTTCCAATAAATATATGTGTAATTAGTGGATTACTTCAAGGCAGATACTAAAGATAATAAGGTAGTAAAGGACTCTAAGTAATATCTAGTTAAGCCCAAGACACTGCTTTGTATTTATAGCATAAGTTAATAAAGCATACTGTAGGAATGTTAACAAAGTAAGCGTTTCACAGAGTCAAGTATAGCAATATCAGATGATTAGCTGACAGTTTGTATCCAAAGCAGAGCGGTAGTGAACTAGATACAGCAAGCAAGACAAACCAAGCTTTAGGCACAAGTTGTGTGAGAGGCTGTGTCAGGTCACATCACATAAAATACACATACGGAACCTGATACTCAAATGTAACGCTGTAGATGTAGCTAGCTGAAGAGACTGTAAGTCCTTGAGTTCCGGTGAGCTGTGATTGTGCAGTACGAGGTCCGTGCAAGCTGTGGTAGTTGGAACGCTGCCAGGCCTTGGCAGCGTGTAGCGAGAGAATGGCTGGTAGTGTGACGTCACAGAAAGCCGGAAGGAGAGACAACAAGCAGCCCTTTTGCCTTGTAGTAAAGAGAAGTTTAGCTAATATGCAGCTGAGCACTTAATTACACCAGGAGACGAGCTGGAGATGTGAGTAGATCACTTCAATAAACCAGCAATGATTTATTAGTGAGTGCAGGCTTTATAGGAAACAGGAAGCGATGTTAAGGTGGTATGGCAAATGTTATGGCAGAATGCATTAAGGTGGAAGATTGAGATATAACCATGACAGATTCCCCCCACAAGGAAACATCAAAGAGGTTTCAGGGAGCAGGACGATCCGGATGTCTCCGATGGAACAGAGAGACCAACCTATCCGCAGATAGATTTGAAACGGGTTCCCAAGAATCCTCTGAGGAGTCATACCCGGACCAGTGTACCAGATACTGAAGTTCACCAGGCCAACGTCTGGAGTCCAGAATGGCCTGGACCTCGTACTCGGGATCCGGGGTAGGAGAGCCCAGAGATGCGGATGGTAGAGAGGTAGAAGAGTTGCATGGTTTGATGAGCGACACATGAAAGGTCGGGTGGATGCGGTATGAGGCCGGAAGCTGCAGAGTTACTGTAACCGGGTTTGGAAGAGCAGTAATAGAAAAAGGACCAACAAAAAGCTTGTTAAACTTCTTGCATGGAGTTGGAATCCTTAAGTTCTTTGTTGATAACCAGACCTTCTGACCAACAGCATAGGTAGGATGAGGACGATCGCATAGGTCATAAAACCTCTTCTGAGAGGCTTGTGCTTGCTTGATGTTGTCTTGTATGGTTACATATGTCTGTTTGATGGAATTAATCAAATCATTAACCTGAGGACAAGGAGACTGTGTCATAGGTAATGGATGAAAACGTGGATGGAAGCCCGAGTTGATACCACCCACTTCCTGTTTATGATGTATTGTGGGAAAAAACAAGCCTTAAATGCTGAAAAATTCTAAAAAGTTGCTGAAAATTGCTGAGAAATTAGGGAAGTTGTATTTCATCTATGTGTATAATCAGTTGTCCAATTTTTTTTTATTTTAGATTAAATACTAATAACCCCTAATCTGCCGCCCCTAACATTGCTGCCACCTACCTACATTTATTAACCCCTAATCTGCCACCCCCAATGTCGCCACCACTATACTAAATTTATTAACCCCTAAACCTATAGGGTTTAGTTTCTAGGCTATTGTTTTTAACCAATCAGGACATGGAGTGTTTAGCAAAAAAAGGGAGCCCCCCTAACAGGTGTTATTCTATGATTACAGTCAGTACGACTGAAACCGGTCAGATTTTGCTTTGACTTAAAGCCTAATCACCATGTTTTTTTATGTTCTTGTACATACATTTTTTATGGAATAAAGTGATTCAAGTTTTTCATATATATGGCTTTGTTCTTGGAACTATTTATTACATGGGTAAAGTATTGCATGGAGCCGAAAAAAAAGTGCTGTCCAGAGCAGAAACTGATGCTGAGCTAATCAACAGTTGTAGTTGCACAGCTGTGTCATCATATGACTAGCACTGTCAACTGGGTCCCGCTCAGGACCAGCACTTTTCTGTGACTCTAGTTTGTGGAGGTTAGACACATAGATCTGCAGAGTAGATAGTGATAAACAGAGAGCATGCATTTTTTTACTATAATGGTTCTTTAAAATGCAATCCTTTATTTGCCTAAGTATTCTATAATTTCCAGGCATCTCACATTTTTTGAGATTTTGGATCTCAACTTTCTGGCCTTTCTGCAGCAATCCACTACTTTAAAAAAAAGTCCCAGTTTGCCAAGGACTGTCTAGCCATTTCACCAACCAATCATCTCCTCCTGTAGATTTGCCCATGTCCCACCCTGACTCTGAGCCTAAATAGCATTACCCACTGCTCTCCCCGATCTCCCTGTCTCACCCATTCATTTCCTTGTCTTCAGGGAATGTTGGAAAGAATGGTTTTTCAAGCACCAAAATCAATTCATTGAAGGCCAGGATCTGGCAATTAGAGCATGGGGCAGCTAGGTTGGCCTGAATAGTTCATAACAGTAAAATGTAGTATTTCTTTATTTCTGTTTCCTTTCATGTACATAAAAATGTAATTAGAAAGACCTTGATATTTTTTATATACTGTATAGCTGAAAATATTAGTTAATATGTTTTTAATTAAATTTCCTTAATTCTTTATAACACAGCTATGTCCTGTCGTATTACTTCAGAATAATGCATTATTTTCTTTCAGAATCGTTGATTTAAATTTCTGTTAATATAAATTTCTTTAGATTATTGCAGAGAAATTGGCAGGACGACAGCAATTAAAATCAAACGGGATCCTATAACAATTTAGTCAGTCATAAAATTGCAACTTATATGTCTAATTTATGTAAAATCAAAGCAATTTAATAAGCTCTGCCAGATGTTGACAAGTTAAGCGATGTACAATATGCAAACTGCAAAAAGATCACATTGCCTGGAAGAAAATTCTGCATTTATTGCCATGTACAAGTAGGTTAATGGTGCTAAACCCCTTAATCCATATATATCCTAAGGTTGTAAACTGTGGCAATCTGTTAAAATCTAAATATTTTTTTCATTACAGTGGCCGAGTTACTGTATGTTGGAAATGAAGACTTTAGCCATTATGATTACTTTCTGAGACAAGCAAGGCCTAATAAAGTTTGCCATCCTGGTACCATCATTTTTTTTTTAGAAATTAAAGAAACATTAAACCTTTAAACACAACTATAGTAGCATGGTTACTACTCACAATCAGTGATATTGTTGTCTTTTTGTCAAGCTGTATCATGCACTTCAATTTAGCTTGCACAATAGAGAGTAGGAACTGTATTTTTTGCAGTGTCTGCATTGCTCTATATTTTTCATTAGGGATTTTTTATATTTAGTTATAAACAGCAACAATATGCAGGTGCTAAGATGAAGGCACCCAGTATAAAAATGCACAGCTTTTCCAAACAGCTATGTAATCTGTAATGTGTAAGAACATGTGCTATAAACAAATCCAGATTGTTGTGTTAATTGTGGAAATAAATAGAGGATATGGCAATATAGAGTATGGATTAGATAGGTTAATGGTAGTTTTAACAAATGGATTAAGGGCATATGGGTAATTATTTTATTTTTATCCATTTTTAACTACCACACTTAGGCCAGATTACAAGTGGTGCATTATTCAACGCTCCCACATGAGTGTTAACGCCGCTAGAAGTAAGCATTTAAAGCTCCCAAATGACTGTTAACGTCGCTAGAAGTAAGCATTTTGCATGCGTTAGGTAGCACTTGTATTACAAATTTGAAGTAAACTGTTTTTGCTCTCTATCACTAACCCAACAAAAAGCCAAAGTTAGAATATTGTGCACACGATAAAAGATTCCCCCATAGAAGTCAATGGAGAAAAAAAAAGGTGAAAAAGAAAACACCCTACTCGTGCACAAACCTGATCAAATATTCTCAAGTGCACTAACCTGACATTATGTTTTTTTTTGCCAAATATATATATAGATATATATATATATATATATATATATACACACACATGATTATATATAGATATATACAGATATATATGAATATTTATTTAAAAATATGTACTACATCTTCTGCTATGTACATATTCTGCTATGCTTTAACATGTTTTCATCTTCATAACTGCAATGGGCTCCAATGCACTTATCTTCTGTGTGTACATATGTATTTATGTGTGTATATATGTCTGTAAATACATAAATACACATATAAATACATAAAAACACATGTACACATATAAACAAACACACACATACAGTATATATATACATATACGTATTTAGACATGTAAATGTATGTATCTCTATGTTAAAGCCCTTTACCTGCCTTTTATTTTCTAACACCTGAGACCTAATATCTTTGAGCCCTTATAACTTTTATAACTATATACTTATATAACTATAATTGTAACTGTACTTTGTAATGTTAATGATGTGACATTTTTTTGTTTCCCAAATCAGTTAACCAGAGCTCTTAAGGTTGCTCTAACCTGACACACGTTAACTTCAATTACGCTCAAGCAATCAGGTTTACTTTCAACTTGTAATACGAGCGAAAAACCCAATGCGCGCAAACACCCATTAAAAACTCCTTTTTGCTCGAGAGTAACTGTTAGCACTACACTCGTGATCTAGCCCTTAATAGCAAACACTCAAATTCACAAAACCTGCACTGGCAGATAATTGTTGCAATTAGTGTAACATTTCCAATTCAAGGGCTTTGAAATGCCACTGAATAGTAATGTACAAATAAGTGAGAGAGAGAGACGGCATCAGAACCTCGCACAGCGAAGAGGGTAAGTCACGCAGCGATGGGCCGCAAATATAAATATATATGTATATGCTGATATATATATATATTTATGTGTTAATATGTGTATATACACATATTAACACATAAATATATATGTATAAAAGGAAATAAATATACTGTATGTACAGGGAACATACAGTTCCCATAGACCGCTATTTTAACACCCAACTCCCATCAACTTTAGACCTCAAAAACTGCCTAGTGCAGTTGTTTTTTATTTTTTAAAAAAAAGCTACATTTTTTTAATAAAAAACTACAATGTCTTCTATTTTGAGGGCATTTTGAGGCACTTTTAGAAAATTAACCAGAAATTTGCACGTTTGCAGGAGCGCAATAATATATTGCTTCCGAAACCTTTACGCCAGCTCTTAGCTGTGGGCATGCAATAATTTCGCCCTCCACTTGTATTATAGCCTTTATAATTTATAATTACAATTTATAATTTATAAAATATATTTCTCATGTAATGATTTCCCAGATGATGTCACTTCTATGTAAATAAAAAATGATGTTATTTTTCAAGCATAAGTGGCAACTCATTTACCTGGCCCCATATCCTTTCAGGGAATATAATTTTCTTGGTTTTCTTTATTCTTTTGTTTTTTCTAGGTGAGAGGACTTTTACCCACAAGTTTTATTTCCTTGTCTACACCTGGAATCACCCTATGGATATCACAGCTGAATGCCAATTTGGAATGAACTGTCATTTCTCTGTTTTTAATATTCACCATAGAATTATCCTGTAAAAGGATAGACAAAATGTATGGTGAGTATGTGGTATTCCTGAGCATAGCAAATATCCACTTAACCCTTTAAGGACACAGCTTTCTGTTTGCTCAATTGTTTTATGACGGAAAAATTCCGTCATATGTCCTTAAGAGGTTAAAAGACTCTACTTTTCAAGCTCAGAATTTGTTATTTGGGAATCATAGCAGTTATCAGGGGCCCATTTATCAAGCGCTTAAGGGCCCGTGTTTCTGGCGAGCTGCTGTTCTATAACCTGTCCGACTGCTCTGAGGAGCTGATTGACACCCCCTGATGGCGGCCGATTGGCTCTCCGCATTCAGCGAGGTCTGTCGGACCTAATCCTCACTGTCAGATCAGGTCCGACAGACCTTTGTTAAATAGGCCCCATAGTTTTAGGCAATAAAAACCATACAAATGTGTCCATTTGATCCATAAATTTTTGTGACACAAATTGTCTACATCTGGAAGATGGGAAGCAAATTCCAAATAACTTAGTTCCATCTGTCTTTAAAAATATCATTACAGTTTTCAGATACTACTTGAGCTGTGAAGTTGTACTTAATATGTATAAATTGTGGAGGACTATTACCCTGAGGCCCTGTGATTTTTTTCAGTCAGTTCTAGATTTACACAAGGCAATTCTTCATTTTTGATAAACTTCTGAAGGCTCCCACAGTAGCCGCTTAAGGTTCATTAAAATGTAATTAATTAATGATTTGCTGCTGAATAGCTGCTGACTGCGGTTTTCTTTTCACTTGTCCAACAGCGTGAGTCACAGTTGCCAAGCCGACACTGAAACTATTTGCAGACTATAGCACCTATTGATGGGTTTTTCAATCTGCAGTCATTTGCATAGAAAAGATGCTGGGTTTGTGTTTGTGCTATAGATACCAACAGGGCTGCTAATGACTTGCTACTGGTCATTTTTACCAAATGTTCATGTAAACTAAAATAATATCAAGCAAATTTAGCCTTGACGCTTATCTATATAATGACTGTTATCTGATGAGACTAACTGAATGAAACCTTTAAAGAAAAAATATATAGCTGCTGCTTCAACAATTATTCACAACTTTAGATGAATTTATTTATTCATTTTGCTTTCAATTCTGAAGAAAGAAGCTCTCATTTTTTGCAAGTTCAGATCCTTAACTCACTTGTTTCTACAGGGGGCTGCATCTCACTTGTTCTGCTTTTACATAGCAATGCAGTATGGTTACTGTTTTGCAGATTTAATTCCCAACAGACCAGCAGTCAACTTCTGAGTTTAAATCAATGAGTAATCTGCCATAACTGCAGATGGATTATTACTATTGATAAATGGAAATTAATATTTATTTTTAATTATACAAAGTAACCAAAAATCGTATTTGCAGCCTGCACTTTCATGTGTCATACGATCAAAAAATGTAATAATAATAATCCTTAAAGGGACAGTCAACACTAAAATTGTTATTGTTTCAAAAGATAGATAACGCCTTTACTCCCCATTCCCCAGCTTGGCACAACCAACATTGTTATATTGATATACTTTATAGCATTTAAACCTCTAAATGTCTGTCTGTTTCTAAGCCACTACAGATAGCCTCTTATCACATTTTTTATTAGCTTTTCACAACAGGAGACTGCTAGTTCATGTGGGCCATATAGATAACATTGTGCTCACGCCTGTGGAGTTATTTAAGAGTCAGCACAACACATCACTAAAATGCAAGTTAATAGATAATAAATAAATAAAAAATCATGTGATCAGGGGGCTGTCAGAAGATGCTTAAATACAAGGTGATCACAGAGGTAAAAAGTATATTAATATAACTGTGTTGGTTATGCAAAACTAGGGAATGGGTAATAAATGGATTATCTGTCTTTAAAAACAATAACAATTTTGATGTAGACTGTCCCTTTAAGTATGTACAGAGAACCCTTCTCTAAATAATTATCCTTCTTTGCATACACGTATTCTCAATGTTTTTTGTTTGTTTTATATTATATTAAGTGATCACTTTCCTGCCACTGAGTCTACCAAATGAATTTCACTGTGTATACTGAAAACATATGGCAATGACGATTACTTAAACAGCCTGAAAGCAAGTTTCCTGCTGACACTTAACCTGCTGGTGGTCAGAGAAATCTGTAGCTTTTTGCAATGCAATGTATTACAGTACTCTCTATCTGCCATAGTGTTGAGGAAGCATAACAAATTGTGTAATTATTTTCATGATTTCACATCAGCAATAGACACCCAAATAAAGAACAACTAGGGATTAACATTACTTTTCTGTAGTATATAAATGTAGTAGTTTCCATTAATTCTCGTTGTAAAAAGGAAAACTGCAGTCATCATGAAATTGTAAGTTCATTATATTTTCTGTAGCATTACAATTTATTGTAAAGGGTTAGAAGAACATTTTTTTTTGTTGCAAAGATTAAACTTTAAACCTATAAAATGATTTGCCTAGTTATAGTTATCATGTACATGCTTAAAAATGTGTTATTAAAAAAATTGTCCTGAATAATTTATACTTAGGGCACCATAATCTAATTTCTGGCAAGATGATCCAACAGGTCTCGTCCTCAAAGAATTTTAGGAAGACAAAATTTAGCTTGAGAAATGTTTATCTTGTGCAGTTTTCTGGTTGTAAAGGAGAGACATATACTTTACAATATAGTGCTAGATTATGAGTGGAGTGCTCTTTATCACCTACCTAGTAGAATGTTGATCCTCCTTTAACCTTTACAAAAGCCTGAATTTGTCTAGGCATGGGTTCAACAAGATGCTGAAAACATTATGGAGGTATTTTGTACCATGCAGACATGAGTGTGTCCCGTAACATTTTGAGATTTGACTCAGGGCCAGGGTAGGCCTGCAGCAAATAGCCCTTTCCAGCTCATCCCAAAGATGTTCAATAGCATTGAGATCCGGGGATTGAGCAGGCCACTGCAGCAAAGAAAAGTCATTGTCATGTTCCAGGAACCATCTCATAGTGATGCAGCTTTTGTGCACCGCCGCATTATCCTGTTGGAAGTAACCATCTGCCTGAGGATAAATTGTCAACATGAATGGATGAACTTGGTCGGCAACGATGTTTCCATACGCATTTAGACGTGAATCTAGGGGTATCAATGGACCCAATGTGTTTCAGGAAAACATTCCCTACACCATAACACTGCCCCCATCACCTTGCACATTTTTCATCAGACATGACAGGTCCATGGATTCATGCTATTTTTGCCAAATTTAGAGCCTGCTATCAACATCATGAACTAGAAACTTCGACTTGTCAGACCAAGCAACCTTTTTCCAGTCTTTGATGGTCCAGTGCTGGTGTTGTTGTGCCCACAGAAGGTGTGCTTTCTTGTTTTTCTCTGATAACAATGACACCCAACATGGCCACCGGCTGTTCTAGCCCATCCGCAACAAGGTGCGGCTAGTGGTGCATTGGATATGTTTTTCTCCACACCAAGGTTGAATTCTGATCTGATTTTCAAAATTGTGGACTGTCTGTAGGGATGGGCGAATGTTTCGCAACATTCAAAAAATAAAATTAATTTTAATACATTCGTTCGTTCTAATCGAATTTTGAATGTTTACATAACATTCTAACATTCGATTTTCGAATGTTCATTTCGAATTTTACGATTACTTTCGCAAATATTCTTTTCGAAAAATTTTAATTTATATTTGTAATAGTATTTCTAATGCTTTCTTTAAATGTAATATTCGAATTATGCAATATTTGAATTTGAAAAATTCAAATTTATATGTTGGTAATAGTATTTCTAATGCTTTCTTTAAATGTAATATTCGAATTATGCAATATTCTATAAAGAAACATTCTAAATGATATATTTGTATCTATTATGTATCAATTTACTAGATTCCCGCCCTACCACATGAACTATTGAACTTCTGAATAGTATTTGTTAAATAGAATGTTAAATTCGAAATTTCAAATGTGGACATTCAATATAATTATAAACATTCGAATTCGAAAGTGACATTCGAAAACTGTAAATAGCATTCGATTATAAAAATTTTAAGAATATTCGTTCTTATCAACATTCGGATTTATAATTCGAATTTCGGTAATAACATTCCCATCCCTAACTGTCTGTTAGCTTGCACATGTCTAGCGATCCTCCTCTGACCTCTCTCATTAATTAGCATTTTTCTCCCACAAGACTGCCACTAACTGGATGTTTTTTTGTTCTTTTTTTTTTTTTGCACCATTCTCGATACACCCTTGAAACTGTGGTACGTGAAAAGTTCAGGAGTACTGCCGTTTCAGATACACTTCGTCAAGCACTTCTTGCACCTACTGTCATGCCACATTCAAAGTCCATAAGATCACTGCTCTTCTCCATTCTCGCTGCAATTTGTACATTTAACTGATAGTAGGACGGTTGTTCTGCTGTATTTATACCAAAACAGTGGCCACATGATGTACAACATAGTGAAACGAACCATTTGTGTGCACAGCAGGGCTGTACCTAATAAAGTGGCCAATATGTGTATATATATATATATATATATATATATATATATATATATATATATATATATATTTTGCTTAACCCTCAGCTTCTTTTAGCAAGGTAGTGGTCATCTTGCAGGTTGCTGAGGCAACCAATCAGTAACTAGAACCTAGGTTCTTTGCTGTTCCTGAGCTTACCTAGATAAACCTTTCAGCAATGGATAACAAGAGGAGTCAAATTAAATAATAGAAGTAAATTAGAAAGATGTTTAAAATTGTATTATCTGTCTAAATCATGAATGTCAAATTATGACTTTACTGTCTCTTTAAGTTCATCATATAAATCACCATTCACAAAAGGGCACTCGCAGGATTTAAAACAAATAATCTTTGTGAGGTTTCGACATTTTGGCTCTTCATCAAGCCTTTTTCAGGACAACATTTTTTGTTAGAAACATGAAACAAACATCATAGAGTTGCATTCAGGCTGCACTCCCCGGTCAGCTGTCGTTCACAAGCCATTATCAAAATAAGATCATATTAAGATTACTTGTTTTAAATCCTGTGAGTGCCCTTTCTGTGAATGGTAATTTTTATACTGTATATATATATATATATATATATATATATATATATATATATAACAAAATTTCAAAAATCCCAGCCACTGAGTCTTAGAATCAAAAAGTTTTTATTCTTCAACAAAGGATATGATCAAATTGATCTTTCACAAAAAGCAATCATGACTATCAAGGAAACATAAGGTGTAAATTCACTCAGATCCACACATACCCCATCCACCAAACACATCCGTATCTAACCCTCAGCATAAATATTGAAAGAAAAAACATCAAAGCAAAAAAAACATCAGGAAAATAAATGTATTGTCACTCCCAGGGCGTCCCCAGGGAGTGAATTTTACGACACCACCCACTAAGGACTTCAAAAGATTAAGAACCATTAAGAGTGTCCACTCAATCTTTAACTCTGTAATGTTATGTGAACCAAGAGTGTCTCGTACTGTTGTGGAAACTCCTGAAACAAGAATGTCTCGTACGTTACAAAACTTCCAACTGTAACAATATATATCTGTTTGAAACCATCAGCAATTGTCTTCTTGCCACTATATGAAGGTGGTCACAGGAAACATAACATGTTATAGTATTTGTAATCCATCATAGTGAATACTGGTAACGACTATAATGACAAATCTTGTAATTTGTAAAAGTATTGTGGTTCAAATATCCCTTTAACCTGACGTGCTACTGGCCATATACTGTGTTGCAGGGAGCGTCACCACAGCTACCTGGATATCGTGCCATCTGAGCCACAGAAATTGCGAGGTGAGACTAGATCCTTACACTGGGGGCCCATAGAACCACACTGAAGATAGAGAGTCTCACGGCACTACCGACATATGCACACATATGCTGAAGGAGGTAACACTGCTGTTCAAGCATCTGCTTTATTTACAACAAATTAAAGGCCACGAACTGCCACGAGGGTATGAGATACTCGCAGTTTTGGTAAAAAGGAAAATGTGGAATGTGATACATCCTCTGCAATAAAAGACATTACGAGGAAGGGATAGTGCACAATACCGTGAGTGAAGTGTGAAGAGGGTGTGTGTTTGGGCCGATAGTACGTTTGCAGCTCCCCGCAACACAGTATATGGCCAGTAGCACGTCAGGTTAAAGGGACATTTGAACCACAATACTTTTACAAATTACAAGATTTGTCATTATAGTCGTTACCAGTATTCACTATGATGGATTACAAATACTATAACATGTCATGTTTCCTGTGACCACCTTCATATAGTGGCAAGAAGACAATTGCTGATGGTTTCAAACAGATATATATTGTTACAGTTGGAAGTTTTGTAACGTACGAGACATTCTTGTTTCAGGAGTTTCCACAACAGTACGAGACACTCTTGGTTCACATAACATTACAGAGTTAAAGATTGAGTGGACACTCTTAATGGTTCTTAATCTTTTGAAGTCCTTAGTGGGTGGTGTCGTAAAATTCACTCCCTGGGGACGCCCTGGGAGTGACAATACATTTATTTTCCTGATGTTTTTTTTGCTTTGATGTTTTTTCTTTCAATATTTATGCTGAGGGTTAGATACGGATGTGTTTGGTGGATGGGGTATGTGTGGATCTGAGTGAATTTACACCTTATGTTTCCTTGATAGTCATGATTGCTTTTTGTGAAAGATCAATTTGATCATATCCTTTGTTGAAGAATAAAAACTTTTTGATTCTAAGACTCAGTGGCTGGGATTTTTGAAATTTTGTTATTATTATATAGTCTTTGACCGGACTTTATCCTGTGCCTGAGCACACTAACTAGAAAGGGTGGTGCGGTCACACTTTATCGCATATATATATATATATATATATATATATATATATAAATATATATATATATATATACATACATACAGTCGTATGCAAAAGTTTAGGCACCCCTGAAGAGTGGCAACATGGGGGCCTCAAAACAACTCTCAAATGACCTGAAAACAAAGATTGTTCAACATTATGGTTTAGGGGAAGGCTACAAAAAGCTATCGCAGAGATTTAAGCTGTAAGTGTCCAATATTAATTTTGGTTAACATGTCTAGCATTAATGTAAATATCACTCAAGCACAATGGCATGAACTTGCAAGCGTTAGATTCTGCCTTGCGCTTGTAATTGAAAATATAGGGAGAGGTATTTATCATTATTTGCTTTTGCAAGTGAGATTGCAATGTTTTTTTAACCCCCAACTTGTAATATGGGTTCTAGCAGTAAGAATATTGCGATTAATTACAATCACATTAGCAATTACGATTGGGCTCCACTTTTAACCCCTTCACCCAATCCAATGTATATATACGTTGTGCGGTACTTTGGCTATTGTACCGCACGGCGTATATATGTGTCGTCGCTTCAGGAAGCTTCAGCACTCTCGACTATTAAGTTACAGCCGAGATCTGGAGCTTCAGGCATCTGTTGCATATGGAGCCGGAGCACGATCGGTGCTCCGACTCCATATGAGGGCAGATACCTGATCGTTACAGACAGTGACACTGTGTGTGTCACCATCTGTAACGATCTTCTGCTGGACGGGCGGGAGGTGTGGGTGGAAGTCAGGTGGCGGGTGGGCGACCCAGCAGGGCAGGCGGGAGGACGTTGGAGGGGCCCTACACTACAGAAAAATGTAAATAAATGGACAGAGAGGGATGGGGCAGCTATGCTAAAGAAAAGGGGATCTGGGGGTGTGGGGGTCCTCCTAACTAAAGATCATGGGTGGGGGGGGAGGTGGGGGTTACACTACCACAGTACCTAAGATGGTGCCTAACAGTCAGAGGGGGCAGGTTTAGAGAGCTGTTTGGGGGGGATCAGGGAGGTTGGCCTTGCTGTACCAATGAGACTTCTTAGAATATCTCTCTTGGGTGGCGAGGATTTGAATATCAGGCTTTAATATTGCTGGATCTTTGTATTGCCATACAAGGAGTTACTGTCTGGGAATGTCATATTTTTGTGCCTTTCATCTTCATAGTTGCTTATCTGATCACTATATTTTGCCCACTGATTAGCAAAGATGCTTTAGGAAGGCACAATATATCACCACAGCACTGTCACTGTTTTCTAATGCCAGCCAAAACTGATTTGTGATAGTGTGCTTCAAAGAATTTGTGAATTTAAAAAGAGACCTTTAACCAGGGGCCAGAGACTAATACCACCCAGATCTGCATATAAACAGGAACACTTTAACTGATACCCTGATATTAAGGAACACAGCATCAGAGGACCTACTTCAGAATATAAAAAGGTAACTTTATTTACACTTAATAAATACAACCATAGAAATAGGGCAGACATCACTTAAATCCCCACTAGTAAGCATCCATTTGCATGCAAATTTTTGTGCATAGCAACTTATTTGGTTATATGCAGTACTACCTTGTGTTCATTTAAATTTAAGCTGTTCTCAAACTGGCGATTTATACTTTTTATAAGTTTTAGGAATTGTTAGAAAGCACAAGCGAAAATCTAGGCAAAGTACAGAAAAGCTGCCTGTACCACTAGCTCTATATACAGGACACTTGCTCTAATAACACCACGTAAAGGGGTGTATGACTTGAGGTGCATTTACTTAAGATGTTAGGTAGTGCCTGCATTCTGACATACATCCAAAGGCAGTTATCATTTGCACTTATCGGGCCAGATTACAAGTGGATCACAACAGTTGCCCGCAATTGATGGGGGGTTTATCATGGGTGTTTGCTTTTGTCAGGTTTACCGCTGGTATTACGAGTTGAAAGTAAATTATTTACGCTATAATGATTACTGTGTCCTTAGAGCTCCGGTTAACTGTTTCTCAAAATAAAAAAGTACAGTTACACTCACAATAACACTATCTAATAAAAATGTAAAAAATTAAAATTATTATTGCACACAAATCTCTAAAAATGTATATGTATGTATGTGTGTATATATATATATATATATATAAATATGCCGCAATACCGCCTCCTACAGATTCGCGGCCAATTGGCTGCTAGCAGGGGGTGTCAATCAACCCGGTCGTATTCAATTTTGCAGACTCAGAGCAGGCGGACAAGTTATGGAGCAGCGGTCTATAGACTGTTGCTTCATAACTTCTGTTTCCGGCGAGCCTTCAGGTACGTATGGAGCTTGATAAATATGGCCCTAAATATTTATTTTCTTCAATGGTAATATTAAAAGTTACTCACTTATATTTATACATATTATTTATATCTATAAAGTATGTACACTTAACTAAATATAAATATGTTAATGACTTTATTCAGGAATTAGAGCTACGCATTTTGATATCTATAAATTACTGTTATTGAATGCAGTGAATAGTGTCAACATGCATTTTTTTCTGCACTAATACATTGGCCAATATGAGTATAATTTAAAGCAGCAGTTGTTCCATAGCTTGAGGTAGCCAATAAAGTCACACAGCCTCTGGGCAAATGAATTCCATAAACAGCAGTTAGGCAGCTGTCCCAGTTCAGCCTGGCTAGCTAGAAGAGATTTGAACATTACTTATTACCAGCTGGGTAGAGGTGAAAATACCTCTACTTCTTTGACTTACAAAATAAACTTTTTGTTTTCTGTTTCCTTAATTATTAGTGATCATTAGTTATCACACCAGTTGACTTAAACCAGCTGTGCACATGGCATTTAAAAGTGTTATGGAAAGAAAAGAAATACAGAAAAGTTTCATGGTTTCATTTATGTGTAAAAGCTGCTATGTAATTACTGTGAACATAATGTCAACAAGTGCAGTAATAGGTAAACATGGCTTAAGCGATGTAATTAATGAGACATAGAAGCCAAGAAATATTATGTGTTAGGAAGCAAAAACAGGGCAAACAAGAAAACTAGTTATTTGATAGATAAAAAAAAGAAAAAAAAACACCTAAATCTGCTTTTCTGAAACCTGTTTTACAGATGATGTATTTTAGTTTTTATTTACTAACTTTTGTAACACTTCTTTTCATGACATGGTGTATTTTAAAATAAGTATCTCCATAAATTTTTGTTAGAAAATATAACAACTTATTTATCTGTAGAAAAATTAGATTGACGTTTTGTGTAATGCTGTTATTGTACGGTACTTTAATTTATATTATAACTAGGGATGGGCGAATGTGTAAGTTTTCGAATTTCGAATGTTAGAACGAATGTTATTACCGAAATTCGAATTATAAATCCGAATGTTGATAAGAACGAAAGTTCTTAAAAATTCTATAATCGAATGCTATTTACAGTTTTCGAATGTCACTTTAGAATTTGAATGTTTATAATTATATCGAATGTCCACATTCGAAATTTCAAATTTAACATTCTATTTAACAAATACTATTTAGAAGTTCAATAGTTCATGTAATAGGGAGGGAATCTAGTAAATTGATACATAATAGATACAAATATATCATTTCGAATGTTTCTATATAGAATATTGCCTAATTCGAATATTACATTTAAAGAAAACATTAGAAATACTATTACAAATCTAAATTCGAATTTTTCGAAAAGAATATTTTCGAATGTAATCATAAAATTCTAAACCGAACATTCGAAAATCAAATGTTAGAATGTTATGTATACATTTGAAATTTGATTTGAACGAACGATTGTGTTAAAATTCGTGCCGCTTTTCGAATGTTGCAAAACATTCGCCCATCCCTAATTATAACCCTAAAAGCTTGTATGGGCTCCTATTTCACATGTGGCTACCCAGGATGACAATTCAGTAAGTTGATCAAAGTAAGCATTGTTTTTTTACAGTTTTTGCAGCAGCTATATCATAGGCCATGAATAATAAATGTAATTATGGTATGTTAAAAATCTGCTGAGTCTGCTGAAAAAAAAAATATCATTTGTGTGGATCATTCACTGAATTATTTTTTTATATATATCATTTTAGAGTATAACTTTACAACATTAAAGCACAAAAAAATATTATGTTGCACCATTTTCTTAGGCTTCTATAGTATATCTATAGCAACTATGGGTTACTTGGCTACCAAGCTTTAGTGGAAATAGACATGTCGTAATACAGGAGCAGGTACCTCAAGATATGTAGGGCGAGATTACATATAAGCATCAGCACAACTGCCAAAACCCGCACAGCCTGTAATTTCACCTCGCACATCGGGTTATTACATATATAGCGCCGTCAGATGCAAGTTTGGCTAAGTAGGGCAAACTGGCGATCTTCAGAAATGTGCGCAAATACACATTTCTGTCGTCGCAAGTAACTTACGCCAGTATTATGTCTGCGCAAAGTGTCAATACAGAGTAGTTTTATGCAAATGAGGATAATACACGTAAAAACTAAACTGGAATTAAACTAAAAAAGCGACACGTAAATTACGCTATTAAAAATCCCTATATAAACTCATGTGCAACCGCCATTTTCTTGCGTGTGTTTGGATTGTTCATTGACATAAGGTAATAAAATGATAATTTTCCATTGTTCTGTCCAAGTATTGGTTATTGGTTTATAAACAGATATAAAATAAAGAAGCAAGTATATGTACACAATGTGATAAAGTAATGAGATCTGATTATACCTAAAAGCTCAACCCATTTTATTAGGTTGTGACTAAAAACACAAAAGCAGCTATTTCAAATACACAAATAAACCTTAAAAAAGCAAATCTCATACATTTTATACTCTGCAGCTAGTAAAAGAAGTAATTGGAAAAAGAAAAACAAATTTATAGTATACTGTCCCTTTAACTTTTCGAGAAGCCACTTAAATGTATGTATTTGTTGAGGCTTCCATAGAGTTATGTTGCTTTTTTAGTCAGTACAAGGGTTGCTGCGCCTGCCTATGTGTGGCGAGATGAAAATGGAGTAGATTTTCTCAATTCTGCGCGAGTAAGTCCTTGCGCTGAATATAGGATACCGAATGGTGACATCAGTTCTAAGTTAGTTTATGGGAGTAAAAAATGCAGGCGACGGGTAAAATATATGTGCACAACTTGTATGCTATATATGTGATACCAAAACCACGTAAAAACCGCCGTCGCCTGAAAAAGCTGCATATGTAATCTTGCCCAAAATACTTCCCATCTCAGGCAAAATACATCAAACAGGAATTTCTCTAGTCCCCATAAAGCCTTTTATAAAATAGCAGCAGCAAGCAAAATTCAACAGACATTAACCCACTCCTGTGGAATTGCAACTGCTGCTACTTTTGAGACGTAGCATAAACTGGGATTTAATTATGCAGTCAGATTTTTTAGTTTTACACAGTGATGTAGGCAAATTAACTTGCACATTTTTCCCCATTCTGGTCTCTGACAGGTCACTCAGAAACCCGAGGAGCAGTTACCTGCCCAAACAATAGGTGACTCTGTTCTGTGTCTGTCAACTTCACTGACACTTCCATCGGGCTTTTTGAGTCAAGCTGGTCAGAAAATTTTCCTAGTAGGATTTGGCAGCTATTGGGAGAGACAGCCTGCATGGCAGTAATCATTGAGCAATCACTTGTTGTTATTATCTCTTGTCTAACAGCATGCACCCATGAATTTCCCTTTGGATAATATGCTGGGTGTACATCTATGTCCATAAGGTCGGCCGCATCCTCACAGGCAGGAAGCAAGCTGTCAGGGCAGTATCGCTCGTGTAGACACAACAAAGTGCAGATTGAACTCTCTGGAACATAATCTATATCGGTAGACTGTAGTGTCAACTTCCCCAGATCTTGGAGCATGTTGTCCGGGTTTTCTAGGACTTCTCCATATAACACTGGCCCCATGATTTTATCTATATGGACAGTAGGTTTATTTAATGTAGGATCTCCTTAGACACTCATCTGCATATTTACCTGATCTGATAAAGAGCTTTTTATATATCATAGGCTCTTCCATTCATCCTCCAGGATTTTAAATATGCGTTTAAAGTGCGTATGTAGGAGGGTTTCTACTTCCATCAATGTTAAGTAACAGTCGCCATCTTAAAAGGGGACTAGGCTCTTCACGCTTGAGTTTCCTTCCTTAATTGTGAGTAAAGAGAATATAGCCACATTAACCATCTTCTCAATAACCTAGGAATCCTGGGGGGGGGGGTTATTTATGCAGCAGCCCCAGCATAGGCAATCAGCGATCTTGATTTGAATTCTTCAATTCTCACGATCTGCTCAGGGTACTTCGGCTTAAGTATGCTAGTGTGCAAACCCGAGAGAAATTTGGAAAAAGCCCCTAAAAGTTAGTTTGGAGCCCAGAGCTCCTCTTAGATGTGTCTTGCCACTTTGGCTGTAGACTCCGCCTCCCCATTCACTGAAATTTTATTTCAAATAGGGTTTTAATTTAGGTAGAAAAAAATCTCAAATTTGACTCAGCACTAGGGTAAAAAAGGCTTAGCAGCAAAAGGGTTAATATAACATATAGTTGGCTGCAGTGCCATAACTAGATATCACTGGGCCCCAGGCAAAAGGCTGTGTAAGGCTATAGAACATATTTGCTAAAGTGCGTTTGCAATAGTAGAAGTAAAATTCATGTGCAATATTAAAAACTTAAAGCGTGATTGCAGAAACAAATTACATTTAAGTATATAATGAAATATTAATATTGGGATCCTACCATAACAATAAATAAGTTAAAAAAGAATCCTAAGGGCACAATACAACATTTGTATAAGCATGCCTAAAGTTAACAGACATAATAGAACACTATACTATGCAATACCCCCAGCACATACCAACCCCTGTACACTATTAACTCCTTACACGATCTTACCCCCAATACATACGAACCTCTCTACTATATTAACCCCTAAACTAACCAATGCATAAAAAATAAAAGAAAGACACAAAAATTAAAGAGAAACAGCAGTAAGAAAGGAAAAATTAAATACACAACAATACCAAAACACAACCACAATTATCCTTGTGATGAAAAAACCATAACAAAAGCAAAAAGCCCCCCCAAAAAATCTAGGAAGGGGCATTTGTAATCAACAAGGGTCTTGGCAAAGTCAGCAGTGGTCCTTCAGGTCGTGGCGATGACTCCTCTGTGGTGGCAATGGCTCCCCTCTTGCGGCGACGATCTTCAGTGGCGATGGCAACAAACAATATTCCAATATACACAGAAAATGTGCTACATAGGAATTTGTTTTTTTATTGAAAGGCTGCCAAAAAGTCTTAGAAATTTTATATTATTTTAATAACTAACAAAAAAAACAGAATGTGCACTTTTGCTCAGACTAGATAACTTAATAAAAATAGTATATACAACTTCTGTCAAGTAAATACTTTGGAAAGAAATGCCTGCAGTAGTTTATACTAAAAGAACATACAATGAAGAAAAAGTAAGTTATCTGTTTGTTATATGAGACATTTGAAGGTGAATCTTTACATTCGATTATAGCTCATTACACATAAGTAATCCTGGCATATTGGGCACAAATGGAATAGCTATCACTATGGAAACCATAAAGAGCTGCAACAAGGTCCCATAATATTTTTTTTACTAAGCACTACTAACTGGATCTTTCATCCTCAACAAGAAGAAAAAACTGTTGAAAGCAAGTGTTCAAGCAATAATGCAAGGTTAATGCAGCATTTAAAATGTTTTGTGGCTTAAAACTCCAAAGTGAATTAACAGCTTATATTGATGGAATTATTTATTTTCTTTTTTTGTAGTTTCCCTATAACTGTTGACTTTTATGATACCCTATAGCATGCACTTCAGTATTAATTGAACATTTAAATGATCAATTTTACGACTATGAAATAAATTTTATCTTTATGAAAATGTGTCATGTAAGGGCTTCCATTTATTATTTAAATTTTTTGTTATAGTTTATATATTTTATATTTTTCTTTTATCTCATTGGAAAAATGTATTGCACTAACCAATAATGTATTTTACAAATGTATTAATGTAGGGTCAAGGGGAATAGTATTTGTAAACAAAATAAATCCATATATTCTACTAGAAAAATGCCATTATGTGATCACCAAACGTTTAGATGATTTTTTTATCCATGAACTTCCTTTGTAAAGATTAATGTAATCCCCCACATGGACCAGTTCTTGGTACTACATGGGCTACTTAGAGGGTAACATACAGTTATGATAAACTCAAACTAGGATATAACTACTTTCACTCTTAAACTTGTAATATAAATGCTCTGTATTTTCTCTCATTACATGTAATACTTGTATGCTGAACATGGTAGCTTTGTAAACAAAAATTCATTGTTTAAAACTTCTGATATACTGTACCATTTGTACAATTTATTTTCTTCAATAAAATAATAAGAAAATAAAAAAAATCCATATAATTCTTGTATTAAAAAAAAAAAAAAAAAAAAGAGAACAAAAAATCCTGATACTTCTGCGCAACTTGTAACAATTTTAAACAATATAACACATATACATCCAATATAATGGAACAGGTAAATATGGTTATTGACAGTTAGTCCTTATGGAAAGTTTATAACTGGTATAAGTGCTGTAATTCTATGCAAGATATCCAGGTGTGAAAAAGAGTAAGGATGTCCTCTTACCAAAGATTACCCCAATCATATGAGGTAATGTGTAGTCGTGTAGTACAGGTGTAGGTCTATGGTCTGCCGCTGTCTGTGCTTGTTCTTTCCGTGCAGCCTTGTGTATGGTAGTCTTGGATCTTTCTGTGCAGCCTTGTGTATGGTAGTCCTGGATCTGGAACTTCCTGAATCTTGTGCTTGAAAGACTCTTGGCAATGTGGTAGTTTTTTCGTCCCGGGGTCTTTCCCAGATATCTCAAAGGCAGAAGTTGATAGAGGAAAAAAACAAAGCAGACATAGCGTAATCCAGTAAAACAAAATCATAAATTTATTTACATTAAAATGATAGGAATCGCACTCACATGAAATAACCTCAATCAGGTATGAGGTAAGTGTAGGCACATGTATAAAAATAGCACTGGAGGGTGATGCTCTCAGGGTGTGAATTTAAGAAGAAATACTTCCAATGGTGAATACAGTGCAATATAAGAAATGTAATGCTACCCCTGTTTCTATATTAAAATAGTGGTTCAGGGGGAGAGTGTCATTGTAGACCGTTTAAAAGGCTCCTTATCTGAGGCCCCAAACACAGGTGGGCACTGTTATATGCTGACCCAAAGTAGGTGTAAAGCTAAGATTTAACCTGGGAGCTGTAAGCGTTCTCGACCGTCTGCAGCAGGTCAGAGAAGAATCCCAGTGGAGTGAAGTCTGTCAGGAGGTAGCGGATCAGACTCCGCTCAAAGGGTAGTCCTGGGGTCTGGAACTGTGAAAAACGCTGGTACACACTGCGGATACAAGTGGAGAAACAGTACTGCCACACCTGGAGAGCCTTACGCGTTTCGAAGTGTCAAATACTTCTTCGTCAGAGGAAATGTGGCAATTCTTGTATTAACCCCATTTTGTAGAAACCATTGGGTTTTCTTGAGACCAAATTAGGATCCAGTATAATTAACACTTTCATTAGTGCTTTCAATAAATGGATGTCCTTTTTTATTTTTTTTAAAAAAAGGATAATAGAAAAACATAATTTATGTAAGAATTTACCTAATAAATTAATTTCTTTCATATTGGCAAGAGTCCATGAGCTAGTGACGTATGGTATATACATTCCTACCAGGAGGGGCAAAGTTTCCCAAACCTCAAAATGCCTATAAATACATCCCCCACCACACCCACAATTCAGTTTAATGAATAGCCAAGAAGTGGGGTGATAAGAAAGGAGCGAAAGCATCAAAAAGGAATTGGAATAATTGTGCTTTATACAAAAAAATCATAACCACCATAAAAAGGGTGGGTCTCATGGACTCTTGCCAATATGAAAGAAATGAATTAATCAGGTAAATTCTTACATAAATTATGTTTTCTTTCATGTAATTGGCAAGAGTCCATGAGCTAGTGACGTATGGGATAGCAAATACCCAAGATATGGAACTCCACACAAGAGTCACTAGAGAGGGAGGGATAAAAATAAAGACAGCCAATTCCGCTGAAAAATTAATCCACAACCCAAATCAAAAGTTTTAATCTTTATAATGAAAAATACTGAAATTATAAGCAGAAGAATCAAACTGAAACAGCTGCCTGAAGTACTTTTCTACCAAAAACTGCTTCTGAAGAAGAGAAAATATCAAAATGGTAGAATTTAGTAAAAGTATGCAAAGAAGACCAAGTTGTTGCTTTGCAAATCTGATCAACAGAAGCTTCATTCTTAAAAGCCCAGGAAGTGGAAACTGACCTAGTAGAATGAGCCGTAATCCTCTGAGGCGGGGAAATACCCGACTCCAAATAAGCATGATGAATCAAAAGCTTTAACCAAGATGCCAAAGAAATGGCAGAAGTCTTCTGACCTTTCCTAGAACCAGAAAAGATAACAAATAGACTAGAAGTCTTTCTGAAATCTTTAGTAGCATCAACATAATATTTCAAAGCTCTTACTACATCCAAAGAATGTAAAGATCTCTCCAGAGAATTCTTAGGATTAGGACACAACGAAGGGACAACAATTTCTCTACTAATGTTGTTGGAATTCACAACTTTAGGTAAAAATTTAAATGAAGTCCGCAAAACCGCCTTATCTAGCAGAAGAGATAGCCAAAAGGAACAATACTTTCCAAGAAAGTAATTTAATGTCCAGAGAATGCATAGGCTCAAACGGAGGAGCCTGTAAAGCCTTTAAAACCAAATGAAGACTCCAAGGAGGAGAGATTGATTTAATGACAAGCTTGATATGAACCAAAGCCTGTACAAAACAATGAATATCAGGAAGATTAGCAATTTTTCTGTGGAACAGAACAGAAAGAGCAGAGATTTGTCCTTTCAATGAACTTGCAGACAAACCCTTATCTAAACCATCTTGAAGAAACTGTAAAATTCTAGGAATTCTAAAAGAATGCCAAGAGAATTTATCAACACCATGAAATGTAAGTTTTCCAAACTCAATAATAAATCTTTCTAGACACAGATTTATGAGCCTGCAACATAGTATTAATCACTGAGTCAGAGAAACCTCTATGACTAAGCACTAAGCGTTCAATCTCCATACCTTCAAATTTAATGATTTGAGATCCTGATGGAAAAACGGGCCTTGAGATAGAAGGTCTGGCCTTAACGGATGTGGCCAAGGTTGGCAACTGGACATCCGAATAAGATCCGCATACCAAAACCTGTGTGGCCATGCTGGAGCCACCAGCAGTACAAACGAACACTCCATTATGATTTTGGAAATCACCCTTGGAAGAAGAACTAGAGGCAGAAAAATATAAGCAGGTTGATAACTCCAAGGAAGTGTCAACACATCCACTGCTTCCACCTGAGGATCCCTGGACCTGGACAGATACCTGGAAAGTTTCCTGTTTAGATGAGAAGCCATCAGATCTATTTCTGGAAGCCCCCACATCTGAACAATCTGAAAAAACACATCTGGATGAAGAGACCACTCTTGCGGATGTAAAGTCTGGTGACTGAGATAATCCACTGCCCAATTGTCTATACCTGGGATATGGACCGCAGAAATTAGACAGGAGCTGGATTCTGCCCAAGCAAGTATCCGAGATACTTCTTTCATAGCTTGAAGACTGTTAGTCCCACCCTGATGATTGACATATGCCACGGTTGTGACATTGTCTGTCTGAAAACAAATAAATGGTTCTCTCTTCATAAGAGGCCAAAACTGAAGAGCTCTGAGAATCACACAGAGTTCCAAAATATTGATTGGTAATCTCGCCTCTTGAGATTTCCAAACCCCCTGCACTGTCAGAGATCCCCAGACAGCTCCCCAACCTGAAAGATTTGCATCTGTTCTGATCACAGTCCAGGTTGGATGAACAAGAGGCCCCTTGAACTAAACGATGGTGATCTAGCCACCAAGTCAGAGATAGTCGAACCTTGGGATTTAAGAATATTAATTGTGATATATTTGTATAATCCCTGCACCATTGATTCAGCATACAAAGCTGCACATACACATAGCTACTGAAGGGAATGATTGAAACTGAAGGTTCCGACAAGCTGCAACCAATTTCAGACGTCTCTTGTCTGTTAGATACAAAGTCATGGATACTGAATCTATTTGGAAACCTATAAAGGTTACCCTTTTCTGAGGAATCAAAGAACTCTTTGGTAAATTGATCCTCCAACCATGTCTTTGAAGAAACAACACTAGTTGATTTGTGTGAGATTCTGCAGAACTTAAAGACTGAGCAAGTACCAAGATATCATCCAAATAAGGAAACACTGCAATACCCGCTCTCTGATTACAGAGAGTAGGGCACCGAGAAACTTTGAAAAGATCCTTGGAGGTGTCGCTAGACCAAAAGGAAGAGCAACAAATTGGTAATGCTTGTCTAGAAAAGAGAATCTCAGGAACGGATAGTGATCTGGATGAATCGGAATATGAAGATATGCATCCTGTAAGTCTATTATGGACATATAATGCCCTTGCTGAACAAAAGGCAGAATAGTCACCATTTTGAATGTTGGTATTCTTACATAACGATTCAAAATTTTTAGGTACAGAACTGGTCTGAAAGAATTCTCCTTTGGGACAATGAACAGATTTGAATAAAATCCCAGACCTCGTTCCTGTAAAGGAACTGGCACAATTAATCCAGATAACTCCAGGTCTGAAACACACTTCAGGAAATCCTGAGCTTTCTCATGGTTCACTGGAATGCGTGAGAGAAAGAAACTTCTCAGAGGTGGTCTTACTTTGAAACCTATTCTGTACCCTTGAGAAAAAATTTTCTGAATCCAAAGATTTTGTATTGAATTGATCCAAACATCCTTGAAAAATCTTAGTCTGCCCCCTACCAGCTGAGCTGGAATGAGGGCCGCACCTTCATGCGGACTTGGGGGCTGATTTAGATCTTTTAAATGGCTTTGATTATTCCAGACTGAAGAAGGCTTCCAATTGGAAACCGTTCCCTTAGGGGAAGGATCAGGTTTCTGTTCCTTATTTTGTTGAAAGGAACGAAAACAGTTAGCAGCCTTAAATTTGCACTTAGATTTTTTATATCCCCAGTGACAGTTGAAATAATTGAATCCAACTGAGAACCAAATAATTTATTACCTTGGAAAGAAAGAGATAGCAACATTGATTTAGAAGTCATATCAGCATTCCAAGATTTAAGCCATAAAGCTCTTCTAGCTAATATAGCTAAAGACATATATCAGACATCAATTCTAATAATATCAAAAATGGCATCAAAAATTAAATTATTAGCATGTTGAATTAACTTAACAATGCTATACAATATTGATCTGGTACTTGTTGAGCTAAGGTTTCCAACCAAAAAGTTGAAGCAGCTGCAACATCAGCCAAAGAAATAGCAGGCCTAAGAAGATGACCTGAACATAAATAAGCCTTCCTTAGATAAGATTCAAGTTTCTTATCTAAAGGATCTTTTAAAGAAGTACTATCTGCCGTAGGAATAATAGTACGTTTAGCAAGAGTAGAGATGGCCCCATCAACTTTGGGGATCTTTTCCCAAAACTCCAATCTATCAGTAGGCAAAGGATACAATTCTTAAACCTTGAAGAAGGAGTAAAAGAAGTACCCAGTCTATTCCATTCCCTAGAAATCACATCTGAAATAGCATCAGGAACTGGAAGAACCTCAGGAATAACTACATGAGGTTTAAAAAACTAATTTAAACGTTTACTAGTTTTAATATCAAGAGGACTAGTCTCCTCCATATCTAATGCAATCAACACCTCTTTCAAGGTATATAAAAATGGTATAAATCTGATAACAATACATGGGGGGGTAGTTATCAACGTGTCAACTTTCCTGCCTTCGCTGGCCCAATACGCCCGCCTAAGCTCGCCTCACATCGCCGCAGCGGACCTGAAAAAATTTGCCTAAGTTATCAAGTAAAGCTGTCAAAAAGCCGTGGGGCGATGAGCAGCGGACTGTGAGAGTTATCACTCATCCGATCTTGCTGCTCTTCGGCTGTTTGACAGCTTTCTTGCTAGCCTGTCACTAAGCACTCACACTAAACTACACTGTTCTACACCCTATACCGGCGCCCCCGGAGCCCCCCGCAACTAAATAACGTTACTAACCCCTAAACCGCCGCTCCAAACCCCACCGCAAGTCTTATAAATGTATTAACCCCTAAACCGCCGCTCCCGGACACCGCTGCCACCTACATTATACCTAGTAACCCCTATCCTGCCCCCCCTATACCGTCGCCCTCTATAATAAATTTATTAACCCCTATCCTGCCCCCCTACACCGCCGCCACTGTAATAAAATTATTAACCCCTAAACCTAAGTCTAACACTAACCCTAACACCCCCCTAACTTAAATATTAACTAAATAAATCTAAATCATATTTCTATTATTAACTAAGTTAATCCTATTTAAAACTAAATACTTACCTATAAAATAAACCCTAATATAGCTACAATATAAATAATAATTTTATTGTAGCTATCTTAGGATTTATTTTTATTTTACAGGTAACTTTCAATTTATTTTAACTAGGTACAATAGCTATTAAATAGTTATTAACTATTTAATAGCTTACCTAGCTAAAATAAAGAGAAATGTACCTGTAAACTAAAAACTAACCTAAGTTACAATTACACCTAACACTACACTATACTTTAATAAATTATTCCTATTTAAAACTTAATACTTACCTGTAAAATAAACCCTAAGATAGCTACAATATAATTAATAATTACATTGTAGCTATCTTAGGATGTATATTTATTTTACAGGTAACTTTGTATTTATTTTAGCTAGTTAGAATAGTTATTAAATAGTTATTAACTATTTAATAACTACCTAGCTAAAAGAAATACAAAATTACCTGTAAAATAAATCCTAACATAAGTTACAATTAAACCTAACACTACACTATCATTACATTAATTAAATAAATTAACTACAAATAACTACAATTAAATACAATTACATAAACTAACTAAAGTACAAAAAATAAAAAAAGCTAAGTTACAAAAAATAAAAAAAATAAGTTACAAACATTTAAAAAAAATATTACAACAATTTTAAGCTACTTACACCTAATCTAAGCCCCCTAATAAAATAACAAACCCCCCAAAATAAAAAAATGCCCTACCCTATTCTACATTAAAAAAGTTCAAAGCTCTTTTACCTTACCAGCCCTTAAAAGGGCCTTTTGTTGGGGCATGCCCCAAAGAATTCAGCTCTTTTGCCTGTGAAAGAAAAATACAACCCCCCCAACATTAAAACCCACCACCCACATACCCCTAATCTAACCCAAACCCCCCTTAAAATAACCTAACACTAATCCCCTGAAGATCCTCCTACCTTGAGTCGTCTTCACTCAACCGAGCAGCGATGGAACCGAAGAGGACATCCGGAGCGGCAGAAGTGATCATCCAAGGGGCGCTGAAGAAATCTTCCATCCGATGAAGTGATCCTCCAAGCGGAGCTGAAGAAATCTTCCATCCGAGCGATGTCATCTTCCAAGAGGCGCTGAAGAAGTCTTCTATCCGGGCGAGGTCATCTTTGAAGCCGGGTCTTGAATCTTCATCCTTCTTTCCCAACGGACTACCGACTAATGAAGGCTCCTTTAAGGGATGTCATCCAAGATGGCGTCCCTTCAATTAAGGTAGGAAAAATCTGATTGGCTGATTGAATCAGCCAATCAGATTCAAGTTCAATCCGATTGGCTGATCCAGTCAGCCAATCAGATTGAGCTCGCATTCTATTGGCTGTTCCGATCAGAATTCTATTTTAATCATAAACCATTCCATCAATAGGCTAGATTGAATAAACTTCACTTGAAAAATGATCTGCGTCACCATTTCTTTGAGATTTATTAAGAAAATAAAATCTTATTAGCTTATTAGCTCATGCAGGTCTTTCACTTTGTTTCTAAAGTAGAAGGCAAGAACAGTCACTCTTAATTAGGATATGATTGTGTCTTTAATTATTTTGTTACTATACTTTTTAACTTTTAATCTCACCATGGGGCTGATATTAAAAACCTCTCCGGCAAGAAGCGAAATCACATCTTTGGAATTTTTTTTTAGACCTTGTATTTTAATGTCTCTGTTTCAAATAAAGAACACCACATAGCAACATAAACATTTCTCAAGATAACATTTTTCCTTCTAAATTTTTTTAATGGCCTCTCTGTACTAATGAAACTTCTTAGAATATCTCACCTGAGTGGTGAGGTTTTGAATATCAGTCCCCATGTGTCATGCTCTTTTTGCACATGTTCATGGCAATTTTTAGTTATAAATATTGACCCTGGCACCACATTTGTTGCCTATTTATTGGAATCATTCCCTGGGTGAACTGTATTCTGCTAGTTTTCCTGCGTTTGAACTTTTGCTTGATACAACCATACTTTTGGTTTTGGTTATGGCTCTGACTGAACTTGCTGATGTTCTGGCTTGCCATAACCTCTTTTTAGATTACCCTTTGTACCTTGCGACCAGACTGGTCCTGATCCTGAATTATACTGACTACTTTATTGGCTTGCTCATTACTACATCTGAACAGTGTCCTGATCTGCGAAGTCTAATCAACTACAGGGACAATCATTTATGTTATTAGTTATAGGCATAGACTTGCTGATTGATCAGCCTTGGGCTTTCATCCTCTGACTTGTGATATTATTATTATTGTTATTATTATTATTATCAGTTATTTATAAAGCACCAGCAGATTACTCAGCGCTATACAAAAATCAAAACATTACTGGGAATCATTACATACACAAACAAGTACAAGAGGCTTGTAACCTGGTTTTCAAATCAGGGAGTCGGATGTTAGTTTACAGGCTTCTAAGCTGGTTTTCAAAATATAAAAAAAAAATATTAAAAAAATTATTATAAATAGTATAAAATTTATAGATATATTCTATGGATTATTTAGAATATTTTACAGAATGCTTAATTTTTGTATTATTATTCATTTTTAAAAATATTTTAATAACATGCATTGTAGTTAGGAATTCTTCATATGCGCTAACCTGACCGCGTTAGACCTAGAATGTGAACCCTAATGCGTGTTAAGCAAATTTTAAATTCCTATGTTCTTCACATATGCATAGATTATGAGTTTTGCGCTATAGAGGGTGTGCGAAACGAACGGAACAGAAGTTGCGTTATTTCACCCTCCATAGCGCTGCCATTACAAGTCTCTGAAAAGCCTCCTTGTGCGTGCGATATGGTGGCGATAAGCTCTGTACCACACAAAATCCAAGGACTGATTTGACATGCTTGTGTACCCTTTCCCCATATACATCAATGGGGAGAGAGTGTTGGAAAAAAAAACTAACATCTGAAGCGTGGAATAAAAAGCTCCATATGCAACCCCATTGATGTCTATGGGGGAAAAAAGTTACGTTTAAACCTAACACCCTAACATAAACCCCAAGTCTAAACACCCCTAATCTGCCGCCCCTGACATCGCTGACATCGAAATAAAGTTATTAACCCCTAATCTGCCACTCCCAACATCGCCGCTACTAATAAAAGTTATTAACCCCTATTCTGCCACTCCCCGACATTGCCGCCACTAAATAAAGTTATTAACCCCTATTCCCCTGCACCCCAACATCATTGCCACTATAATAAAGTTATTAACCCCTATTACCCCGCACCCCAGCATCGCCAAAACTATAATAAAGCTATTAACCCCTATTCCGCTGCTCCCTGACATCGCCGCCATTAAATAAAGTTATTAACCCCTAAACATCTGGCCTCCCACATCACCGCCACTAAATAAACCTAATAACCCTTAAACCGCCAGCCCCCCACATCGCAAATAACTAAATTAAAATATTAACCCCTAAACCTAACAACCCCCTAATTTTATATTAAACTAACAATATCCCTATCTTACAATAAATAAAAACTTACCTGTGAAATTGAAAAAAAAAGTTTAAACTAACTAACATAACTATTATGCTATTAAAATAACTACCAATTAAAAAAAACTAATTACACATTAAAAAAAAACTAACACTACTAAAAAAATTTAAGTCTAAAATTACAAAAATTAAAACCTTAGCCTACAATAAACTACCAAAAGCCCTTAAAATGGCCTTTTGTAGGGCATTGCCCTAAAGAAATAAGCTCTTTTACCTGTCAAAAAATACAAAGTCCCCCCTCCACTAAAACCCACCACCTAACATGGCCATGAAAAGAACATTCAGCTCTTTTAATAAAGCCCAAACCCTAATCTAAAAAAAAACTACCAAAAAGATTTAATAAAACCTAACACTAACCCCCGAAGATCCACTCACAGTTTCTAAAGTCCGGAAATCCATCCTCATCCAGGCTTGCCAGAAACAGCAGTTATGAAGCAGTGGTCACAAAGACATCGCCGGAAATCAACCCGATTGAGTATGATCGGGTTGATTGACACCCCCTTGCTGGAGGCCCATTGGCCGCAAGTCTGCAGGGGGCGGCGTTACACCAGCAGCTCTTGGTGCAATGCTGAATACGGCGAGCATATTGCTCGCCGTATTCAGCGAGGTCTGGCGGACCTGATCCACACTGTCGGATCAGGTGTCAGGGTGCCAGGAATCAGACTGAGACGAGAAGTGCAAAAATAATCACACCTTTATTCATAGCAAAAAATAATAAAAAGTCCACAAGTCAAATAACAAGCCAGGAGTCAAAATCAGAGCTGGTAGTCAGACGAGCCGAGTCAGGAGCCAAAGTGAATAGTCAGACAAGCTTGAATCATGAACAAGGAAAACAGCAGAGTCAGGAACAAACCAGGGATCAGGAACCAGGAAGGACGTCAGGCAGCCAGGTAATACACAGGAACTCTCACAAACAGGTCTGAGACAACACAAAGGCAAAGCATACTGAACAGAGGCCCTTTAAATAATAAGTGATGACATCACAATTCTGAGACTGCATCCTGTCTCACATGGATGATGCACACTAGTCTGGCCATAAAAGGAAGTGTAGGAAATGAGCAGCATCCCCACAATGCACCATAGTCAGGAAGAGAGGTGAGTAAAATGGCTGCCAGCAGCACATGGCAAACAACAGGGAAAAAACTCTGACAGTACCCTCCCCTCAATGACCCCTCCCCCGTGGGAGGACAAAAGGTTTATTGGGGAAACGAGCATGGAAGGCACGGAGGAGGGCGGGAGCATGAACATCAGAGGAGGGAACCCAATAACGCTCCTCTGGACCGTAGCCCCTCCGGTGAACCAAATACTGTACACGGCCCCTGGACATATGAGAGTCAATAATGCTGCTGACCTCATACTCCTCATGGTTGTCATCCAATGGTTTCAAGAGGGAGACATGAAAAACATTGGAGATGCGCATAGCAGGAGGAAGGTCAAGAGCATAGGCCACAGGATTAACCCTTCGGAGTATTCAAAAAGGACCAACATAACGGGGAGCCAATTTATTGGAAGGCACACAAAGGTTCAAGTTGCGGGAGGACAGCCAAACTCTCTCACCAACCTGGAAGGAAGGTGCGGACAGACGCCTACGATCAGCCTGGAACATTTGGCACTGCATAGAACGATGAAGGCAATCCTGAATCTGCACCCACGTGGATTGGAGTTGCCAGAGATGCTCCTCCAAAGCCGGAATACCCTGAGACATGAATGAATAGGGCAACAAGGATGGTTGAAACCCATAATTCGCCATGAACGGGGATAACTTGGAGGAAGCATTAATAGCACTATTACGAGCAAACTCTGCCCAATGTAACAGTTCAGACCAATTATTGTGGTGATCTGAGACATAGCAACGGAGGAACTATTCCAGAGCTTGATTAGACCGTTCCACAGCCCCATTGGATTGAGGGTGATATGCAGAGGAGAAGGAAAGCTGGATCCCCATTTGAGCACAAAAGGAATGCCAAAATCTGGAGACAAACTGGCTACCCTGGTCTGACACTATCTCCTTGGGTAACCCATGTAAACGGAAGACCTCCCGGGCAAAAATCGAAGCAAGATCGAAGCAAGATCCCTTCATCAAGGGAATGCAATGTGACATTTTATAAATATGGTCAACCACCATAAGGATAACAGTATTGTCATTAGAAAAAGGGAGCTCGACAATGAAGTCCATGGAAAGATGTGTCCAAGGACGCTCACCATTAGCAATAGGTTGAAGAAGACCCACAGGAAGACGTTGAGGAGTCTTATTCTGTGCACAAACTGAGCAGGAGGCAACATACACAGCAATATCAGAATGAAGACCTGGCCACCAGAATTGTCAAGTGACAGACTAAATCATTTGGTTCTTGCCTGGGTGACCTGCGGCTTTAGGATAGTGGTAATTGTGCAAAAGTTTAGTTTGAAGATTCTTAGGAACAAAACACTTACCACTATGTTTCTCAGGAGGTGCATTGGTTTGTGCAGCCAGGATCTCCTCCCCCAAGGGAGAAGTCAAATTAGTACGTATGGTAGCCAAAATATGGTCAGGAGGTATAACAGGAGTAGGTACAGACTCCTCCTTGGACAGAGGCGAAAATTGTCGAGAGAGGGCATCAGCCCTAACATTCTTATTACGAGGCAGGTAGGAAACCACATAATTAAGCCGAGACAAAAATAGCGCCCATCTGGCCTGTCAGGGCGACAAACCATTTTCCTTCAGATAGATACATTAAATTCTTGTGGTCAGTAAGAATGAGCACTGGCACGCTAGTACCCTCGAGAAGATGCCTCCATTCCTTGAGTGCCAAAATTATGGCCAGTAATTCCCTGTCGCCAATTTCATAATTGCACTCTGCTGGAGACAACTTCTTAGAGAAGAAACCACATGGATGCAAGGAACCGTCAGGCATAGGACGTTGAGACAAGAGGGCACCTACTCCAGTCTCAGACGCATCGACCTCAAGAACGAAAGGCAGGACAGAGTTAGGATGAGCCAGAACTGGAGCAGCAGCAAAGGCAGTCTTAAGACTATCAAAGGCCTTAATGGCAGTAGGTGACCAATGGAGTGGATCATTCTCTTTACAGGTCATGTCTGTGATAGGTTTGACCAAGGATGAAAAGTTTTTAATAAACTTTCTATAGTAATTGGCGAACCCCAAAAAACGTTGAATAGACTGAATACCAACTTGGCAAGGCCACTGCAGAACTGCAGATAACTTGTCAGGATCCATGGAGAACCTGCAACAGAGATAACATATCAACCATAGATGAACATTGCTTGAGATGTGACAATAATTCTTACCGCTATCGGTGACACCCTTTAACCTCTATCTGGCAATATCCTCTTATTCAGACTAATACCAACTAATTCATATCAGCAATGCACACATCAAGCGACAGCGTCTTCAGTAAATGTAAGGCAATAATGCGGCTCACCTCCTTGGATCTGTCCGAAAGGACTCCTTACTGTCCGCCGCTCTGCTTACAATCCTCGCGTCTGAAACTCAGCATCTGACGTCACTCGGTTCCCCGATCATGTGACCGTCCATCTACTGGTAGTATGCGGGGTCAATGCTGAGATTTGCGTCGCTCTTCTATGATGTGTCAGCGTACTTGTGGGTTCCGGTGTCACCGGTCTTGGCGGTCTGGTTCCGCTGCTTACGTGGGATTGCCCTGGGTTCTCCAAAGGTCTTGTGCTCCAGTTAAGATGCTTCCTATCCGGACGGCACTCTCCTCTGCCGCAAAATAGCAAATCAACCAAAAGAAACCGGGTAGGTAAAACAAACTGGAGCTTTATTTCTTCATTTAAAATAGGCAACAAGCTATTAAAAACATATAGCACAGACAAGGGTAGACTAGTCTGACATGTTTCGGCCTTGACTGGCCTTAATCATAGACACTTTAGTCACAGTAAATGGGGTGGCTTTATACCACCCACCTTGATTTCATTGGCTGTCTGTGCTTAGATGGGAATTGAAAACCTGCTACCCTGTATACCGGATATGTGAGATGAGCGGTGTGATGAGTGAAATTTTATTTGCATTGTTAGGTTCCTCTGTCTGAACTTAGTGTGTCCATTCATAATTCACTACCCCAAATTAGCTAAATGTGTATTTATAGAAATATTATAGTTTAGGCTTTTAAGCGCTACGGACCCTGTTTGAATGGCATATTTAAACAAACACCATCCAATCATGCCATCTAGCATAATATTGCTGTGTCTCTACTTATTTCACTTATACACTATAACCTTGGGTTGTTGTTACCCTTGCTATATTATATAAGATGTTATACAAACTAAAGAGTTAATACAGCCTCAATGGATAACTCAAATGAATGATTAAATAATAAAATAGACACTAAAAAAGTGCAGTCCAAAGATTATTATCCCAACTAGGTCTACACTCAATACTCTTACTCAATAAACCACCATTGGAGACCATAAATTTTAGTTTTTTGTTTTTTAATACTGAGATAATCTGGGTCTGTGAATTTATAGAATAGTATTAGGGGAGATATCTAATACCAGTAATTAATCAAATCTCCCTCTATATTCATACCATTCAGACTGCGTGTATACAATTTGAAAATCCAAAAGGCTTCCTTTTTATACAACTCCATAGTCCTACTTCCTCCCCTTGGTTTATTCTTGATTAGATTTATAATCATCCAAGTGAATGTCTTGACGCTTCCGTCATGCTCATGTATGAAATGCTTAGATGCACCTGTCGCTGTCCTCCCTCTCTCAATATCATTAAGGTGTTCACGTATGTGTTCTCTAGTCTCACGTGTAGTACACCCTACATATTGCTTCTCACAGGAGGTACATGTTATAACATAAACTGCAAATTCTGATCGACAGTTTGTACAGTAGTTACAATCAAAGACTCTTTGTGTATAATTAGACTGGAACACTTTACTACTTGTACATTTCTCGAGTTTACAAAACAGGACGTTCTCACATAGTCTCTGAAGAACCTTTGTAACATCAGAACGATGAGCCTCAAGTGTGGGTGAATGTATGAGGATGTCGTCTAAGTACACCACAACACACTGTTGCAACATGTCTCGTAGGACATCATTAATAAAAACCACAGGAGCATTACATAGGCCAAAGGGCATTACAAGATACTCATAATGCCTGCTCCTGGTGTTAAATGCTGTTCTCCATTCGTGACCCTCCTTTATCCTAATGAGATTGTACGCTCCTCTCTAATTAAGTTTAGTAAAGACTGTAGCTCCCTTGAGGCGGTCAAAGAGTTCCGTAATGAGCTGAATAGGGTAAGCATTCTTAATATTAAGACGATTAAGACCCTTATAATTGATATATGGTCTTAACTCGCCACCCTTTTTCTTCACAAAGAAAAAGCCAGCCCCTGCAGCAGAGCTGGATTTGCGGATGATTCCCCGCGACAGAGCATCGGCAACATACTCCTCCATAGCACAATTCTCTGCAACAGACAGAGGGTACACCCGGCCCCGAGGAGGAATGGCTCTGGGTTGCAGGTCTATGGCACAATCGTAAGGTAAGGTGAGGAGGCAACGTACCAGCACGCACCTTGTCAAACACGTCTAGGAACTCTCGGTACTCCTCTGGCAATTGAGATACAGAAGAAGTGCACAAGACTTTAACTGGTTTCCGAAGACAAGTGGAAATACATTGCGGGGACCACGACAAAATTTCAGACCTGCGCCAGGATTGTGCTTTTGGTGCCAGGGATAACCCAAAACAACCGGAAAATGCGGAGAGTTTATCACCTGTAACTGGAGGGTTTCAAAATGGAGAGCCCCAACAGCCATGGACAACGGAGCAGTTTCGTGAGTAATGAGTGCGAGCTGAAGGGGCCTGCCATCAATGGCCTCAATAGCAAGCAGAATGGACCGAGGCAAAACAGGAATGGAGTGCTTTGATACAAAAGCACTGTCAATGAAATAGCCTGCAGTACCGGAGTCAACAAGAGCCTGAGTGACTATGGAGAAGTCCACCCAGGAAAGAACAACCGTGACAAAAGGTTTCTCCTTAAGCGGTTCCGGGGACAAGGATAAACCACCCAAGGTCTGCCCCGACAGGACCTTAGGTGTGAGCATTTCTCGGCCATGTAGGACAAGACCTCAAAAGGTGGCCCTGTAAACCACAATAGAGGCAGAGCCCCTCCCTCCTCCTAAATCCCAACTGCATTGGCTCAGCAGTACCTGGTGACTCGGGACCAGGAGGCATGGGAGGAGAGGGAGGCATGGGTGGGAACGAACACGTAGGAGACAATGGAACAGGAGGCTTTCACAAGCGCTCCTTGAAAGAGGGCCTCTCTCTAAATCTGATGTCAATTATGATCAAAAAAGACACCAATGTCTCGAGATCCTTTGGTAAATCTCTGGCAGCAACTTCGTCTTTAATCTCATCAGAGAAATTACCTCTGCGGCAAGTGTACGGAACTCAAAAGGTGGATTTTTAGCACCATCAGAATTCATGGCCTTTGCGTAATGTCAGGGTGCCAGAAATCAGACTGAGATGAGAAGTGCAAAAATAATGACACCTTTATTCATAGCAAAAAATAATAAAAAGTCCACAAGTCAAATAACAAGCCAGGGGTTAAAACCAGAGCTGGTAGTCAGACGAGCCGAGTCAGGAGCCAAAGCGAATAGTCAGACGAGCCGGAATCAGGAACAAGGAAAACAGCAGAGTCAGGAACAAGCCAGGGATCAGGAACCAGGAAGGACGTCAGGCAGCCATGTAATACACAAGAACTCTCACAAACAGGTCTGAGACAATGCAAAGGCAAAGCATACTGAACAGCGGGATGACATCGCAATTCTGAGACTGCATCCTGTCTCACATGGATGATGCACACCAGTCTGGCCATAAAAAGAAGTGTAGGAAATGAGCAGCATCCCCCACAATGCACCATAGTCAGGAAGAGAGGTAAGTAAAATGGCTGCCAGCAGCACATGGCAAACAACAGGGAAAAAACCCTGACATCAGGTCCACCAGTCTTTCTTAAATATGGGGCCATAGTCTAGCCCTAATTTTATTTTCTTTTTACAGTATTCATTAATAAAATATACATCGGCATTAAATAGTGAATACAAAATGTCATTACAATTTCCATTCCAATTAATAAAAAAAGAAATTAAATCGCTTTATAAATATTGAAAAACGCGTATTAAAGTTAGCAATTTTTGTATGTTCACTAACCTGAACGCGTCCTATGTTGCAAACCCTGATTTGCGTTACACATATTTTACATTCCTATGTTCTTTACCTAAAAAATAATGTACTTTTTATTATTAAATATTTATTTTTATATATATCTGAGAATGTTCATGTAAAAACTCGACTTCAATAAAGGATTTTTCTATTTTTTATCTTTTGATGTACCTGTGATCCTTATAGAGATGGAGGTGCGGGGTAATCTTTGTTTTGTACTTTTTATTATTAAATATATTTATATATATATATATATATATATATATATATATATATCTCTGATACTTTTCATGTAAAATACTTATCTATACTTATATATCTATAGGAAAATATATACAGGTATAGATATATATATAAACATATGTTTTTACAATAAAAAGTACATTGTTTGTATGTGAAGAACATTGGAATGTGAACTATTAAAACCTACTGTCAGGTTAGCACTTGTGTATAGGTGGTTTTTTTCAGTTTGTGCTCTTCATTAACTTCTATTGGAAGGGGTTAACGTGGTTGCAATATTTGTTTAGCGCTTGTCTGGTTTCACTCTTGCACTAACTTTTTACATTCAACTTGTAATACACAAAAAGCCTCTGTTTGGCAAACTTGTATAAAAATAATGTAATTTGAATCATAAAAGAAAATGTTTGGGTTTCATGTCCCTTTAAGGTAATTATTCATTGTTTATGATTGATCATAAAAAATGGATGTCACAAACCTTTGAAGTACTTTTCTGAGTTAGTATACAAACCTGAACATTTTCCATTTCACTCAAGTAAGTAATAACATTCATATAAGAGTTTGTTATTTTCTTTCCATTAATAGAGAAAAACACAAGTAGTTATTACATGTGTCTTCGATCTCACAAAAAAAGGTTAACTGTTATGATTGCTTTAATGTATCTTCACTACCGTGCAGGTAAAGCAGCAACATGTTTAACCAGGGTGTAAAACAACCTTAAGGATAATGAAACAGAATGGGTTAGATTACAAGTGGAGTTCTATATATCGCTTTCATGAAAGTGATATTAGCGCTCCACTTTGTAATACCAGCGCACCATAATGTTAGTTATAATGCGATCGTGAGCTTGCGTTCGCATTGCTAGGAATAATTGTGCTCAAGCGCACTTCTATAGGCTCCTATGGGAGCCTCGTTCTGAAGCCATCATACACGCCATCAGAGCTACAGTGCCAGCGAAGAGGGTAAGTTGCGCATCGATGGCAGCAATCAAATATATATGTATATGCTGATATAAATATATATTTGTGTGTTAATATGTGTATATGCACATATTAACACATAAATATAAATGTATATAAGCATATACATATATATTTACTGTGAACACACAGTTCCTATAGACAGCAATGTAAAGTCACTTTTCAGTGCCATTTTTTTTCACCCCATCCCAATACCATCAACTTTAATCTTAAAATACTGCCTAGTGCAGTAATTTTATAAACTACACTAGACAGTATTTGGAGGGCATTTGGGGCAAATTTATAAACTAGAGATCTGATCTCTGGATAATTTTATAAACTCTAATTGCTACCGAACGCTTGAGTGCTTGAATTTGCCCATTTGCAGGAGTGTGATAATTTAGCGCTCCACTTGTAATCCAGCCCAATGTGTATTAACTGAACACAATTGATTCCATTTATCAAAATGCGCATGCCAATAGTTACGAAGCAGCTGTCATCAGACCACTGCTTCCCAACCTTTACGCCAGCTCTTAGCTGGCAGATCAAAATCACCTCGGAACACGTTCAACCAGGGTGATTGACAGTTTGTACTCGGGCACCATTGGGCTAGCACACTGGTCTTCAAACCTGTCCTCAGGTCTCCCTAACAGGCCAGATTTTGAGGATATCTGAACTAGAGCACAGGTGAAATAAACAGCTGATTAGTAAACATGGTTATTTTACCTGCTTTCACCCAAGGTAATCCTGAAAGTCTGGCCTGTAAGAGAGGCCTGAATTAAGGTTTTAAAACTAGTGGGCTACCGTTAGCAAGGGGGTACTTTCTGTGATCCTAGGCAGACAGGTTTGAGGAAACAATCCCTGTCCATCCAGGCTTTGTTAAATGGGGCCCAATTTCTTCAACCTAAATGATGTGTAAAGCAAATATACCATCAAATAACTTAATAATGCTCAAACATCTACAGTATGAAAAACATAAACAACAAACTTATTTATGCATATTAACTAGTTGCAATACATTCATCAATATTAAAACAATTTTACTTTTGTAGATTAAATTTCTTTATAAAAATATGTAACATTTAACATAGGTTTGGTGTGAGAGTCAGATTTTTTTGGGTTAATGTTCACATAATAATTAATCAGAAAACTATTCCTTTAAATGGTTAGGTAAGTAATTAAAACTCAGTTTACCTTCAGTTAGTGTTTAATAAAAAAAATTGCATTAATTAATTTTATTGCAAAAAATAAAACGTTTCAAATTATTGTAAAATTTAATGGAGGCACAGAAATTCAGCTATTCTTTGTCTAACTGACCTACCTTTGTATTGGTCTCACTTGTCTCCTCAGATAAGTTCTATCTACATTTTTGTTCTGCTGAGGAAATATAGTTTAAGAGGCATTCATTATGGATTGTAAAGGAGTTAGGTGGCAGCTAGGGAGACCAGAGAGGACGGAGTTGCAGTAGTCGAGGGGGGAAAGGATGAGAGAGTGGATTAAAATCTTAGTTGTGTCTTGTGTAAGGAAATGTCTAATTTTAGAGATGTTTTTAAGGTGGAAGTGGTAGAATTTAACCAAGGACAACCAGGAAGAGATGTGAGAAAGACAGTTAGTGACACGGGTTAGCTAGGAAGGAAATAGGTCTGGTGCAGAGAGGTAGATTTGGGTGTCATCGGCATACAAATTATATTGAAACCTGTGGGACTTTATTAAGGAACCTAATGATGATATGTAGATTGAGAAGAGAAGGAAACAGAGGACAGAGCCTTACCTTACCCCAACAGAAAGTGGTGACAGGGCACAGGAAGCCACAGAGAAGGCTACACAAAAGGTACGGTTAGACAGGTAGGAAGAGAACCACGAGAGGGCTGTGTCACAAATGCCGAAGGATTGCAGGGTTTGGAGCAAAAAAGTGTGGTCAACAGTATCAATGGCTGCAGACAGTTGAAGCAGGATAAACAGAGAGAAGTGGCCTTTTGTTGTAGGTAGGTAATTGGTAACCCCAATGATTGCTGTCTCTGTGAAGTGATGGGGGTGAAATCCAGATTGCAGTGGGTCAAGGAGGGAGTTTAATGTAAGGAACTGGGATAGGTGTGCATATACCAGCTTTTCAAGAAGCTTTGAGGCAAGACGAAGTACGGAAATAGGGCGGATGTGGAGGTTGGATCGAGAGAAGGTTTTTTGAGGATAGTTATGACCAGTGCATGTTTTAGAGATAAGAGAAATATACCGTGCTGAGGGAGGTTGAAAATGTGTATGAGTATAGGGTTAAGTGTAGAAGAGAGCGAGGGGAGTAGCTATGAGGGGATGGGTTAGAGGGGACAGGTAGTGAGGTGAGAGCACAGTATAAGTGCAGAAACATCATCCTCAGTAACAGGGGTGAAAGAGCTAAATATATGGCTATGTGGGTTTTGGTTGATTGCAAGCTTTTGAGGGGGTGAGAGACTGGAAGTATGTTGGAAGCTGATTTCATTTCTGATGGAATCGATTTTGTTATTGAAAAGGCTGGCAAAATCTTGAGCTGACAAAGAGGTTGTATTAGGAGGTGGGGGTGGGCGAAGAAGAGTATTGGAAGTGGAGAACAAATGTTTTGGGTTTGAAGAAAGAGTAGAGATAAGAGTAGAGAAGTAATGTTGCTTATAAAGAGTAAGGACAGAGTAGTAGGAGTTCAAGAGGAACTTGTAGTGAAGAAAGTCAGCTGAACTCCAGTTTTCTCCAGTGCCGCTCAGCAGTATGGGAACATCTGCGTAGGTACCGTGTCAAAGAACTATATCAGGGTTGAGGGTGAGTGTGTGATTTCCGAGCTATGGTAGGAGGGGCCAGATTCTCAAGGACCAATGTAAGGGTAAAATTATAGTGGTTGATTGATTGGTCAGGGCAGGAAAAGGAGGAGATGGATGAGAGGGGAAGTTTGAGAGAACTAGCGAGCTGTTGCTGATCTATTGACATAATGCTTCTATGAAGTTTGGTGTGAGGGGTAGAAGGAGGGAGAGTTGTAGGGAGGGATGAGATGTTGCAAGAGAGGAGATGATGGTCAGAAAGAGGAAAAGGGGTGTTTGTGTAGTCTGAAATAGTGCATCTATAGCTAAAGATCAGATCAAGGGAGTGACCGTCTTTGTGAGTGGGAGAGTCAGTCCATTGTGACAGACCCAAATAGGAAGTGAGTTGCAGAAGTTGTTTTGCAGAGGAGGCAGTGGGATTATGAAGAGGGGTGTTAAAGTCACAAAGAATGAGGGTGTCTGAGGAAAGGAAATAAGGTAGCCAGGCAGCAAAGTGATCTAGAAATTGAGTTGTGGAGCTGCGGGGGGGGGGGGGGGTTGGCGGTATATGACTGCAACACATATAGAGAGGGTAGAGAGGGGAGAGAATAATCTAATCATGTGGGTTTCAAATGAGGAAAATGTTAGGGAAGAGGTGGGTTGTATTTGTTGAAAGGTGCAATGAGAGGAAAGTAAAATAACTACACCACCTCCTTGTCTATTACCAGACCTAGGAGTGTGGCTGAAGTGGAGAACCCCATGTTACAGTGCAGCAGTGGATTCTGTGTCTACAGGAGAAAGACAAGTTTCTGTGAGAGCCAGAAGGTTGAGGGAGCGGAAGAGAAAAAGGTAATGGATAGAAGTGAATTTGTTGCAAACAGAGAGAGAGTTCCAGAGTGCACAAGTGAAGGGGATAGTGGCTTTAGATACAAGAGGAATGTGAGTAATGTTACCAGAGTTTTGTTTTCTGAGTCTATGGAAAGCTACACATGGATGTGCACAGCTAAGAAGTTGTTGGGGACCAGGATTAGGGGAGATGTCCCCAGCAGCTAGTATTAGGGAGAGTGACATGAGATGAGATGCAGATTTGCAGTAATGAATCTGTTTTAGGGATGAGGTGCAAGGGGAAGAGACAGTGTTTAGGAATTTGTAAAGTTCATGAGTACCAAAGTAAGGTGAGTTTAAGAGGGATGGGCTAATGAACAGTGCAGGTAGTGGAGGGGGGGTAGAAGTAATTGAGTAAAGTAGTTTGTTATAGATACAAGAGGTAGCAAAAAGGAATAGGAATATATTGAGCATTTTTACAAGAATGGGAACCAATTAAACACATAAAACACAGAATTACAGCAGCACTTGCATAAGGAAACAATGAGATACATAACACACAATATTACAAAGGTGTCTCATCACTTGTCAAATCCTTGTTCAATTATTCTATAATTCTTATCTTAGTGCCTCACTTATAAAATATTCACTTCACAAATGTGAACATATGCTATTATGACAATACACACTGCCCAAACAATGCACCCCCTGTGCAATGCACATCCCAAACTAGTGTTAAATATATAAAGGCACAGTTCTTGACCACTTGCTTGGTATGCCCCAATGATCTGTATAGGTCTCTCTGGTATTCTCTTTCTATTAATTTCTTCACAAACAAACTAGTTCCATTTTTTTAGGACTAGTCTCCTATACTAGCATGATATTATTGTCTTATATTACCTTTAATGTCATTGACTTAATTATTTCACTTAAGCTTCAAGTCTACTGCACCTTCACAACATCTACACACTTAATCTCTTGAATTTTCTTACTAATGTTCCATATTTACTATTGCAGACCCTAACTAGCTAGACTTTTGTTCTCTCTGCTTACCATTATTTCATTTAAAATAACTCTGCTACAAGAACCAACATCACTGATCCTTCTGCATTGACTGCTTTGCTGATTCTTTCGCTGTCTTTCCATGACCGGCAATATAATATTTTGAATAATTACCCAAATTAATAAAGCAATTACCATCATGGTTATATTTTGGCTCTAGTTTGTAAATACTCATACGTCTGCCTTCTATGTTCATTTAAGGATTTGTTAATCCATGTAGCCTCTATATTGTGGAATTCCCACCTTTTCTTTCTCTAACTCATCCCCAGTATTTATATCCACAAATGCTCCCTGAATACACTCTTATTCAGAGAAGCATACCGTTTAACCATTATCTCATTTATTTCAGTTTAAAATGCAATCAACTATATAACTATTGTACTGCTGTGGATTTGTTTACCATAAGCTAAGATGGTGCCTCTACCTGCTAGTGTTGATAAAAAAGGCAGTTAGTCTATTGGATGTCTGCTGCTCTGTGAATATCATCCATCATTTTTTTCTGTAAAAACAAAAAACAAAACACCTTCAAAAAAGAAAAGTGAAATAGGTGCATCAGTGAAAAGATAAAATATATGCTTGCAAATTAAATACAATTTGTGCAATTACTTAGTGAATCAAAACAATTGGATCAGCCTGATGAAACAGTGTGATACTGTGAAACGCGTCACTGTTGATGTATTTTGATGTACTAAATACATTTTTATATCTAAAACATCATTTGCACATTTTACTGGATTTGGAACTGATGCAGTTAAATTAAACAACATCATACCAGACCTGGGATCCAGTTTTTATCATTTGCCTTTTGGGAGGAGACTTATCTTCCAGTTCCTGATACGAGAGGCGAGTTATCCAGACTACTCCTGAATATCTGGCTTGCACATATAACACTTGGCAGTGCTTCAACAAATGTGAGTGAATTTCTATCCATTGTTAGTTGCTTTCATACTATAATACCCTATGGACGCCTTCTGTTGATTTGTCTTCTAGTATTTTTCTACTGCATTGAACTGCATGATTGTAACCTTTACAATTCTTATCAACTTCTTACATTAACCTTATTTCTGTGATTCCATACATTACAAATTCTTGCATTGACATACTGCATGTTAACTTTACAATTCTACTATTCTTCATCCTCAGCTCTTTGATACACCCTCAAGTTTAACCACTTAAGCCAAAATGACGTAGATCTACATCATGTGGTACAAAGCCCATCATACTGCATAACATACGTAGATCTACGTTGCAGCTTCAGGAAGCTCCAACAGCCTCAGCTGTTCCTAAACAGAGGCGAGTTAGCCAGACTACTCCTGAATATCTGGCTTGCACATATAACACTTGGTAGTGCTCCAACAAATGTGAGTGAATTTCTAGCCATTGTTAGTTGCTTTCATACTATAATACCCTATGGACGCCTTCTGTTGATTTGTCTTCTAGTATTTTTCTTCTGGATTGAACTGCATGATTGTAACCTTCACAATTCTTATCAACTTCTTACATTAACCTTATTTCTGTGATTCCATACATTACAAATTCTTGCATTGACATACTGCATGTTAACTTTACAATTCTACTATTCTTCATCCTCAGCTCTTTGATACACCCTCAAGTTTAACCACTTAAGCCAAAATGACGTAAATCTACATCATGTGGTACAAAGCCCATCATACTGCATAACATACGTAGATCTACGTTGCAGCTTCAGGAAGCTCCAACAGCCTCAGCTGTTCCTAAACTGCAGTCATCTGTCTTCATATGGTAACAGAGCAGGCTAATACCTGCCAAAGGATCCCTTAGAATAGTTAAAAACAGCCAAACAGTTACGTCCTTGTCAAGCCAGATGGGCCATGTTCTTCACCTGCATCAGGATCCACATTACCTATCGAACTGGGTTTAAGACTAAAAAAGAGTATGCTCTCTCCCATATGTATGACACCACCACACAATCTTCTGAAATTTATGCTATATTGCAACAAGGATATTTCTTAGCAGCTCACCAGTCATTGCTTGAAAAGATACAACTTTTTTATCCAAATCAGTCCTCAACCAAATCAAACTTCTTAAGGTTTTTTATTAGTACTCAAATAAGCTCTATGTACCACCTTTAGCTAGGTTAGAGATCCTACAGAACTTTCACGATCAACCTTTAGCAGGCCATGGAGGAGTGAAAAACACTCAGGAAGCTATAGCTCTCCACTTTTGGTGAGCAACATTACCCTCTGATGTCAATAAATTTGTGAGCCCTTGGGGGGTAGTTATCAAGCCGTCAACCTCAAATACGCTGGACTTCCGCAGCGTATTTGTGGCGAAGCTGATTCGCCTTAGTTATCAAAGGCTAGAGACCGGCAAAAGTAGAATTTTGTGACGTAAGCTTCGATCCGCCGGACTCAGTCCGACACAGATCGATTCTTACGTCACTCCAGATGTGTGCGGCACAATCTGACTACTTTTGCTAGTTATCAAAAAACTAGCAGGTACGCTCGGCACTTTTCTGGCCCAGTGTACCTGGTTTTCAATCTGCCGCCTTGGAGGTGGCGGATCCCATAGGAATCAATAAGAGTCTGACCATAGCGAAAGTTCATGTTCGCTGCTGCCCGACATCCCATTGATTCCTATGGGAAATGTGTACACCTAACACCCTAACATGTACCCCGAGTCTAAACACCCTTAATCTGCCCCCCTACACCGCCGCAACGAAATAAAGTTATTACCCCCTAAACCGCCACTCCCGGAGCCCACCGCCACTATAATAAACATGTTAACCCCTAAACCGCCACTCCCTGACCCCGCCGCAACTATAATATATGCCCTTAAACCGCCGCTCCCAGACCCCGCCGCCACCTACATGATACCTATTAACCCCTATCCTGCCCCCCCTATACCGCCGCCCTCTATAATAAAGTTATTAACCACTATCCTGCCGATCCCGTACCCCGCCGCAACTAAATAAATTGTTTAACCCCTAAACCGCCGCTCCCGGACCCCGCCGCAACCTATATTAAACTTATTAACCCCTAATCTGCCCCCCCTACACCTATAATACATTTATTAACCCCTATCCTGCCCCCCTACACCGCCGCCACTGTAATAAAATTATTAACCCCTAAACCTAAGTCTAACACTAAACCTTACACCCCCCAACTTAAATATTAATTAAATAAATGTAAATAATATTTCTATTATTAACTAAATTAATCCTATTTAAAACTAAATACTTACCTTTAAAACAAACCCTAATATAGCTACAATATAAATAATAATTATATTGTAGCTATTTTAGGGTTTATTTTTATTTTACAGGCAAATTTCAATTTATTTTAACTAGGTACAATAGCTATTAAATAGTTATTAACTATTTAATAGCTTACCTAGCTAAAATAAACAGAAATGTACCTGTAAAATAAATCCTAACCTAAGTTACAATTACACACTATCATTAAATAAATGAATCATATTTAAAACTAAATACTTACCTGTAAAATAAACCCTAAGATAGCTACAATGTAATTAATAATTACATTGTAGCTCTTTTAGGATTTATATTTATTTTACAGGTAACTTTGTATTTATTTTAGCTAGTTAGAATAGTTATTAAATAGTTATTAACTATTTAATAACTACCTAGCTAAAAGAAATACAAAATTACCTGTAAAATAAATCCTAACCTAAGTTACAATTAAACCTAACACTACACTATCATTACATTAATTAAATAAATTAAATACAAATAACTACAATTAAATACAATTACATAAACTAACTAAAGTACAAAAAATAAAAAAAGCTAAGTTACAAAAAATAAAAAAATAAGTTACAAACATTTAAAAAATATTACAACAATTTTAAGCTAATTACACCTAATCTAAGCCCCCTAATAAAATAACAAAGCCCCCCAAAATATAAAAATTCCCTACCCTATTCTAAATTTAAAAAGTTCAAAGCTCTTTTACCTTACCAACCCTTAAAAGGGCCTTTTGTGGGGCATGCCCCAAAGAATTCAGCTCTTTTGCCTGTAGAAGAAAAATACAACCCCCCCAACATTAAAACCCATCACCCACATACCCCTAATCTAACCCAAACCCCCCTTAAATAAAACTAACACTACCCCTTGAAGATCATCCTACCTTGAGTTGTCTTCAGCCAGCCGACCTACCGATGGAACCGAAGAGGAGATCCGGAGCGGCAGAAGTGATCCTCCAAGGGGCACTGAAGAAGTCTTCCATCCGATGAAGTCATCATCCAGGCGGCGCTGAAGAAGTCTTCCATCCGGGCGATGTCATCTTCCAAGCGGCGCTGAAGAAGTCTTCCATCCGGGCGATGTCATCTTCCAAGCGGGGTCTTCAATCTTCTTTCTTCAGGATCCATCTTCATCCCACCGACGCGGAACATCCTTCTTTCCCGACGGACTAACGACGAATGAAGGCTCCTTTAAAAGACGTCATCCAAGATGGTGTCCCTTCAATTCCGATTGGCTGATAGGATTCTATCAGCCAATCGGAATTAAGGTAGGAAAAATCTGATTGGCTGATTGAATCAGCCAATCAGATTGAAATTCAATCCGATTGGCTGATCCAATCAGCCAATCAGATTGAGCTCGCATTCTATTGGCTGTTCTGATCAGCCAATAGAATGCAAGCTCAATCTGATTTGCTGATTCAATCAGCCAATCAGATTTTTCCTACCTTAATTCCGATTGGCTGATAGAATCCTATCAGCCAATCGGAATTGAAGGGACGCCATCTTGGATGACGTCCCTTAAAGGAGCCTTCATTACTGCCCCAATTTACACTGGGAAAACTACACGGGCATTGAAAGACAGAGTTAGGAAGCATAGAGATAGTATAAAGGACAATGATCAGGATAGTCCGGTGGCTAGAAACTTCCAAATGCTCCATAACTCTGACTTTACCCAACTGAGAGTACTAGGAATTGAACATATTAAGTCAAAAAGGAGAGGGGGCAATGTTGACAAAATACTACTCCAGCATGAGTATATGGGTGTATAGACTCAATACATTGTCCCCCAGAGATCTTAATGAGAAAATAGAATGTGTGGTAATACCTTAAATATGCAGTTTCAATAAAGGGCATATTGTTTAATTATGCTGTTTAAATCATATATAAATGGATAGGTTTTTAATCGGTGTCACCTTTTAAGTGCATTATAGTACACATATGTATAATGTTAAATACCAGATAAGTGCTATGGAATAGCGCCAGGTCCCTTTAAGACAAAGTAACGAGGGACGCACAATATTGTAACAGAAAGAGTATTTAAACATCACTTGACGTGGTAACATCACACATCTGATGAAGCCTCAATTCCAACCATGAAGGGGGAGGGGCGAAATGCATAATGTTTGGATTGTAATTTGCAGCGTGGAGGGAGACGCTATTATGGTAGAGCTGCTCTTATTGTACTTGCACAGTGGATTCATATCTACCACCCATGACAGCTAGTGAAGACCCGCACTGGCACACACAGGATCACTAAGGTATTGTGTAGACGGAGACAGGCACTAACCCTAAGAATCAAAAGGTGAAGGTAAGCCGTGCGGTAATAAGTCTTAGAAGTTGGTAGACACTCTGACATCAGTGAGCTTAATTACCCTGCTCAGCTGGGAAGTCGACATTGGTCCTGCTATTATTTGTGGGGCAGTATATACCTCTCATTACACTTTAGTGCCTGGAATAAAGGTGTTTAATGGGACAGTAATCTGTCGTGTTTTTACACTTTGTGCCCGGATTCTAACATGGACTGTTTCATTGCCGGCTTAGATGCATGCTAGCATGTAGGGAGAAATTAATTTGTAATATATGTGTTGTACAATCATCCGCTTTTCCTTTTATCTGGTATACAATTATTTTATAGCTGAAGGCATACCCTGTGTCTTTCCCACCTCTTAATAAAATGATTGGTTAAAGTGGCATACAGTGCAGCCTTGTCCTTCTTTGGTTTTTTAGCTATTGTATTTTGATATTTTACTAAAAAGAAATTACAGATGACTTAGAACAAATGTACAAAAAAAAGACATTTCCACGAACCAAAATAAAATGTATTATAAACAATTTAAATTTAAATAAAATCAATTACAATAGCAAGCAATAACATAAAAGAAAATCAATGCTTGCACTCAAAAATGAGGATAATGTCCAGACTGAATCACCGCTGTGAGAATGCTGCTATGAGCTTCATCAACAAAGAACCGGCCAGCTTCTTCTTCACACACTATCGGCGAGATTATGAGTTTTGCGTCAGCCTTAAAAAGCAGCGTTAAGGGGTCCTAACGCTGCTTTTTATCTAACGCTGGTATTACAAGTTTGGCAGGTACAGGTCTACCGCTCATTTTTCTTCCGCAACTCGAGGCTATCGCAAATCCCCTTACGTCAATTGCGTATCCTATCTTTTCTATGGGATTTTCCTAACGCCGGTATTACAAGTCTTGGAAGAAGTGAGCGGTAGACCCTCTCCTGGCAAGACTTCTACCGCATTTAAAAGTCAGTAGTTAAGAGTTTTATGGGCTAACGCCGGAACATAAAACTCTTAACTAAAGTGCTAACAAGTACACTAACACCCATAAAGTACCTATTAAACCCTAAACCGAGGCCCCCCCACATCGAAACACTATAATAAATATTTTTAACCCCTAATCTGCCGACCGGACATCGCCGCCACCTACATTATACTTATGAACCCCTAATCTGCTGCCCCCAACATTGCCAACGCCTACATTATAGTTATTAACCCCTAATTTGCTGCCCCCAACGTCGCCGCAACCTAACTACACATATTAACCCCTAATCTGCTGACCGGACATCGCTAAAATGCTTGAGTTACAGCCTATACCGACATGATCCATTCTGCGATCTGAGACAAGTAGTTATTGATTTTGTCAAACAAAAATGTTTCGAAAAACTCATAACTAAAATGTTACAAAGTACACTAACACCCATAAACTACCTATTAACCCCTAAACCACCACCCTCCTGCAAAGCAAATATTTATCAAATGTATTAACCCCTAATCTGCCACCTTCCCACATTGTGACTATTAAATAAACCTATTAACCCCTAATCCGCCAACCACCCACATCGCCAATACTATATAAACCTAATAACCCCTAAACCGCTGCCCCCTACATTACCAACACTAAAATAAACCTATTAACCCCTAAACCGCTGGTCCCCCCACATCGCCAACAATATAATAATGTATAGACCCCTAAACCGCCACCCTCCCGCATCACAAATTTTATATTACACCTGGTATATCGGATATACTGCCGGCAACCCAGGTGCAGGCAGATATCAATAAGAGGCACCAGAAAATAATAAATAAATAAATATTAGAAATTTTTTTTCCAAATAAAATATAAAATGTTCATGTGGTGAAAATATTAGATGTGATGTAATATCCTAAAAGGATATCTAGATAGAAAATAATATTGGATAATGATATACAACTAAGAATGTCTAATAAAGCAATAAATTGATAGAAAACAATAAATATATCGGTATATAAGAGAAAAATTAATAAATAAATAAAAATATAATCAATGTACTAAATAAACCAGTAATAATATCCTGAATATTGCAAGTTGATATAAACAAACGTAAGTCCCGAAAAAATATAATATAATATAAGATTAAAAAGTCTTAGTGATACAAAATATATTGATTCTGGGAAAAACAGCAAAGGTTGATCAGCAACCGATATATGGATATGTGGCAGTGTCCATACAATAGTTTCCAGGCAGCTCCTCTGGTGTGTCATGCCCTGACACAAAAGGAAAATCTAGAACAAGAGAGACAGATGGCGCCACATAGTGCAGATAAATGAGGACAAAAAAGTAGGAAGTACACATATACAGGTATCCTACTCACATAGTTGAAAGCACTGATGTGCAATACAAGCAGGCCGAGTCCAAAGAGTCGCTCGGCAGACTCGCCAGGCATCTGGATCAGGTAATCTTTGTTGTTCCGGCAGCGAGAATACCAAGGAACAAAGGGATTCCCAGGATCTTCTGCACAGTCAACAGGGAGCCTCAGTAATGATACGGTCCAGAAATATGAGAGTGCAGCAGCAATGTAACAGAACGTCAAAGGTTTAATTATAAAGCTTAAAAGCATATAAAAACAAGCAACGCGTTTCTCCGTGTCCCAGCATGGTTTCATCAGTCTAAAATATCCTAAGCTACCCATTGCACCTAAAGGGGCATTTGTATGGGCATTGGCATTTGTATGGGCATTGCCCTTAAAAGAGCATTCAGCTCTATTACTGGCGGTGAGAAGTCTTCATCCAGGAGGCGACATCTTGATCCATCACAGGGGCATCTTCTTTCTTCATCTCGGTGTCACGGAGCTGTGCAGAAGTGGAGCTGGGGAGGCACGAAGCATCTTTGCCGGCGGCGCAGACATCCAACGTGTAGGATCCTCTTCATACGATCACTGCTGTACACTGAAGCTTAAATGCAAGGTAACCATTTAAATATGGGGTACATTGCATTCCTATTTGCTGACATTTTCAAATCAGCCAATAGGATGAGAGCTACTGAAATCCTATTGGCTGTTCAAATCAAAGTGTGAGTAAAAAGGAAACTTTATCGCTTCAGCGCAATCGGAATTTCCGCTAGAATGATTACCGCAACTTCTGATTAACTGTTTTGGGAAACTAATAAGTTGCACAAAACATCAAAAATACATTACAAAGTAGAGTTACACTCATACTAACACTATCTAATACATATGATTAAGAAAAATTATTGCAAACAAAAGTTATAAAGGCTCAAAGATATACACATATAAACACATAAATGCATATGTAAACATACACATATATATATATATATATATATATATATATATATATGTGTGTGTGTGTGTATACATTAAATTCCTTTGCAGTTAAGTAGTTGAAAACATGTAAAGACATATTTATGCAAAATTCATATTTAATAAATTGTTTAACATTCCAATGTTCTGCACATAGCAAAATATGTTCTATGTATTTCTAAAGAGATATTCCTATATATATGTATATATATAGAAAAAATAACTCATTGTGTAGTTCATTAACAAATCTAGACAGGCCCAGAGGCTTGTTTTCCCACAGAAAACCTCTGAATTACACTGTTTCCAATGCAGCAAATGATTCTGGGTAAGATATGCAAATTAAGTACACAATGACACACCTTTTTACTTCAGTCTGCTTTTCAGCAGGTTCCCTTTACGCCAAAGTATCGCTGTTCACACAGCTTATAAACTTAGCTGGGGTTAGTGCAGTGATTCATAACCATCCCAGGACAGACTGTTTCGTGGTTTTTGCCACTCATCAGCTGGGAGAAGGTTAGAATCACTGCTGGTTGAAGTTGATTCTGGGCAGAATACAACAACATTTTAAATTAGGGGGTGATAAAAGGTGAGTTTAAAATCCTCCACTACACACAAAATATAGAAAAAATAACTCATTGTGTAGTTCATTAACAAATCTAGACAGGCCCAGAGGCTTGTTTTCCCACAGAAAACCTCTGAATTACACTGTTTCCAATGCAGCAAAGGATTCTGGGTAAGATATGCAAATTAAGTACACAATGACACACCTTTTTACTTCAGTCTGCTTTTCAGCAGGTTCCCTTTACGCCAAAGTATCGCTGTTCACACAGCTTATAAACTTAGCTAGGGTTAGTGCAGTGATTCATAACCATCCCAGGACAGACTGTTTCGTGGTTTTTGCCACTCATCAGCTGGGAGAAGGTTAGAATCACTGCTGGGTGAAGTTGATTCCGGGCAGAATACAACAATATTATAAATTAGGGGGAGATAAAAGGTGAGTTTAAAATAATCCACTACGCACAAAATATAGAAAAAAATAACTCATTGTGTAGTTCATTAACAAATCTAGACAGGCCCAAAGGCTTGTTTTCCCACCGAAAACCTCTATGATGGTTATGAATCACTGCACTAACCCTAGCTAACGGCTAGATTTAGAGTTTTGTCGGTAACGACCCGCGTAGCTAACGCTGGCTTTTTTCTGGCCGCGCCTTTTAAATACCTCTGGTATTGAGAGTTCACAGAATGGCTGCGTTAGGCTCCAAAAAGGGAGCGTACAGGCATATTTAACGCCACTGCAACTCTCGATACCAGAGTTGCTTACGGACGCGGCCAGCTTCAATAAAGGTGCTCGTGCACGATTCCCCCATAGAAAACAATGGGGCTGTTTGAGCTGAAAAAAAACCTAACACCTGCAAAAAAAGCCGCGTTCAGCTCCTAACGCATCCCCATTGTTTCCTATGGGGAAACACTTCCTACGTCTGCACCTAACACTCTAACATGTACCCCGAGTCTAAACACCCCTAACCTTACACTTATTAACCCCTATTCTGCCGCCCCCACTATCGCTGACCCCTGCATATTATTATTAACCCCTAATCTGCCGCTCCGTAAACCGCCGCTACTTACATTATCCCTATGTACCCCTAATCTGCTGCCCCTAACACCGCCGACCCCTATATTATATTTATTAACCCCTAATCTGCTCCCCACAACGTAGAGTCCACCTGCCTACACTTATTAACCCCTAATCTGCTGAGCGGACCGCACCGCTATTATAATAAAGTTATTAACCCCTAATCCACCTCACTTACCCTATAATAAATAGTATTAACCCCTAATCTGCCCTCCCTAACATCGCCGACACCTAACTTCAAACATTAACCCCTAATCTGCCGACTGGAGCTCACCGCTATTCTAATAAATGTATTAACCCCTAAAGCTAAGTCTAACCCTAACACTAACACCCCCCCTAAGTTAAATATAATTTAAATCTAACGAAATTAATTAACTCTTATTAAATAAATTATTCCTATTTAAAGCTAAATACTTACCTGTAAAATAAATCCTAATATAGCTACAATATAAATTATATTTATATTATAGCTATTTTAGGATTTATATTTATTTTACAGGTAACTTTGTATTTATTTTAACCAGGTACAATAGCTATTAAATAGTTAATAACTATTTAATAGCTAAAATAGTTAAAATAATTACAAAATTACCTGTAAAATAAATCCTAACCTAAGTTAAAATTAAACCTAACACTACACTATCAATAAATTAATTAAATAAAATACCTACAATTACCTACAATTAAACATAACACTACACTATCAATACATTCATTAAATACAATACCTACAAATAACTACAATTAAATAAACTAACTAAAGTACAAAAAATAAAAAAGAACTAAGTTACAAAAAAAATAAAAATATTTACAAACATTAGAAAAATATTACAACAATTTTAAACTAATTACACCTACTCTAAGCCCCCTAATAAAATAACAAAGCCCCCAAAATAAAAAAAATGCCCTACCCTATTCTAAATTACTAAAGTTCAAAGCTCTTTTACCTTACCAGCCCTGAACAGGGCCCTTTGCGGGACATGCCCCAAAGAATTCAGCTCTTTTGCCTGTAAAAAAAACACATACAATACCCCCCCCCAACATTACAACCCACCACCCACATACCCCTAATCTAACCCAAACCCCCCTTAAATAAACCTAACACTAAGCCCCTGAATATCTTCCTATATCTTCCTACCTTATCTTCACCATACCAGGTTCACCGATCGATCCAGAAGAGCTCCTCCGATGTCTTGATCCAAGCCCAAGCGAGGGGCTGAAGATGTCCATGATCCGGCTGAAGTCTTCATCCAAGCGGGAGCTGAAGAGGTCCATGATCCGGCTGAAGTCTTCTATCAACGGCACCTTCATTCGTCGGTAGTCCGTCGGGCCAGCAGGATGTTCCGCGTCGGAGGTCTGCAAGATGGATCCGGAAGAAAGAAGATTGAAGATGCCGTTGATAGAAGACTTCAGCTGGATCATGGACCTCTTCAGCTCCCGCTTGGATGAAGACTTCAGCCGGATCCTGGACATCTTCAGCCCCCCGCTTGGGCTTGGATCAAGACATCGGAGGAGCTCTTCTGGATCGATTGGTGAACCTGGTATGGTGAAGATAAGGTAGGAAGATCTTCAGGGGCTTAGTATTAGGTTTATTTAAGGGGGGTTTGGCTTAAATTAGGGGTATGTGGGTGGTGGGTTGTAATGTTGGGGGGGGTATTGTATGTGTTTTTTTTACAGGCAAAAGAGCTGAATTCTTTGGGGCATACCCCGCAAAGGGCCCTGTTCAGGGCTGGTAAGGTAAAAGAGCTTTGAACTTTAGTAATTTAGAATAGGGTAGGGCATTTTTTTATTTTGGGGGGCTTTGTTATTTTATTAGGGGGCTTAGAGTAGGTGTAATTAGTTTAAAATTGTTGTAATATTTTTCTGATGTTTGTAAATATTTTTTTATTTTTTGTAACTTAGTTCTTTTTTCTTTTTTGTACTTTAGTTAGTTTATTTCATTGTAGTTATTTGTAGATATTGTATTTAATTAATTTATTGATAGTGTAGTGTTAGGTTTAATTGTAGATAATTGTAGGTAGTTTATTTAATTAATTTATTGATAGTGTAGTGTTAGGTTTAATTGTAACTTAGGTTAGGATTTATTTTACAGGTAATTTTGTAATTATTTTAACTATTTTAGCTATTAAATAGTTCTTAACTATTTAATAGCTATTGTACCTGATTAAAATAAATACAAAGTTACCTGTAAAATAAATATAAATCCTAAAATAGCTATAATATAAATAGAATTTATATTGTAGCTATATTAGGATTTATTTTACAGGTAAGTATTTAGCTTTAAATAGGAATAATTTATTTAATAAGAGTTAATTAATTTCGTTAGATTTAAATTATATTTAATTTAGGGGGGTGTTAGTGTTAGGGTTAGACTTAGCTTTAGGGGTTAATACATTTATTAGAATAGCGGTGAGCTCCAGTCGGCAGATTAGGGGTTAATATTTGAAGTTAGGTGTCGGCGATGTTAGGGAGGGCAGATTAGGGGTTAATACTATTTATTATAGGGTTAGTGAGGTGGATTAGGGGTTAATAACTTTATTATAATAGCGGTGCGGTCCGCTCGGCAGATTAGGGGTTAATAAGTGTAGGCAGGTGGATGCGACGTTGTGGGGGGCAGATTTGGGGTTAATAAATATAATATAGGGGTCGGCGGTGTTAGGGGCAGCAGATTAGGGGTACATAAGGATAACGTAAGTAGCGGCACTTTGCAGTCGGCAGATTAGGGGTTAATTATTGTAGGTAGCTGGCGGCGACGTTGTGGGGGGCAGGTTAGGGGTTAATAAATATAATACAGGGGTCGGCGGTGTTAGGGGCAGCAGATTAGGTGTACATAAGGATAACGTAGGTGGCGGTCGGCAGATTAGGGGTTAAAAAAATTTAATCGAGTGTCGGCGATGTGGGGGGGCCTCGGTTTAGGGGTACATAGGTAGTTTATGGGTATTAGTGTACTTTAGAGCACAGTAGTTAAGAGCTTAATAAACCGGCGTTAGCCCAGAAAGCTCTTAACTACTGACTTTTTTCTGCGGCTGGAGTTTTGTCTTTAGATTTCTAACGCTCACTTCAGACACGACTCTAAATACCGGAGTTAGAAAGATCCCATTGAAAAGATAGGATACGCAATTGACGTAAGGGGATCTGCAGTATGGAAAAGTCGCGGCTGAAAAGTGAGCGTTAGACCCTTTCCTGACTGACTCCAAATACCGGCGGTAGCCTAAAACCAGCGTTAGGAGCCTCTAACGCTGGTTTTCACGGCTACCGCCAAACTCTAAATCTAGGCCTAAGTTTATAAACTGTGTGAACAGCGATACTTTGGCGTAAAGGGAACCTGCTGAAAAGCAGACTGAAGTAAAAAGGTGTGTCATTGTGTACTTAATTTGCATATCTTACCCAGAATCCTTTGCTGCATTGGAAACAGTGTAATTCAGAGGTTTTCTGTGGGAAAACAAGCCTCTGGGCCTGTCTAGATTTGTTAATGAACTACACAATGAGTTATTTTTTCTATATTTTGTGCGTAGTGGAGGATTTTAAACTCACCTTTTATCTCCCCCTAATTTAAAATATGTATATATAGATACTTGTATATAATATGTATGTATACAGTGGCATATTTAGGTTTTGTGCTGCCCTAGTCACTCCAAATCCTGCTGCCCCCTACACAATTTAGGCCATTTTTGGACATAACATTTTTTGGTTATGGAGTAAAGTGATTTTTTTCCCCGCTGCATTTCCAAATTAAATGTTCACAAGCCAGGGCTTGTAAAAACCTATGGTTTAGTAATTAGTATCCATTTAAATAATGGTACAATGGCTCAATCCTGCCTAAATATACATAGCTATATATATTTAATATAAAGCACTTGTAAACTTGTGCTCTTGGGCAAAACATCAGTTATTTATTTGCATTTGCAAGTATATTCCACTTTGAAAATACATATATAATTTATTTATAAAGAAAGGAACTTTCTTTATCTATATAAAGAGTTATATTGGTATTTTATAGCATAATTTGTTAAAAATATATTTTTAAGTTTATCTAGGAATCAAAAATTGATTGGTAATCTGAATGTCTGTGTGTGTTCAGAAGTTTGTTATGAGAAATACTAGGAAGGAAGGATATCTAGAAGACATATTTTACACACTGTATTCTCAAACACACAAAAAGAACACATGCAGATATGGCATTTTTTAAAGATAAATTCATTATGATTTATAGACCAGTTCATTATGATATATTGTAAACTCATTGCAGAATGTGAGTCCTGTGACTAAAAAATATTTAGTTTAAATTAGTAAGTAATTGAAATAAATCCCATTAAAGCCGTTATAATGATAGATATGTGTCATATACTGACTATGATCATCATCATAATTCATATCGTTACAATATGAATTATGATGATGATCATAGTCAGTATATGACACATATATTATCGTTATTTTTATCACTGTGACTGTTATCATCCCATAACAGTGCACTGTGCAGGGACCATCCTCAATACAGGCATGCCAGGCAAGTGGCAGCAACAGTCAGTCAAGGACACAGATCTGCAATGTGCTGCTAGCTATTTTAATTATTACATTTATTTTATTTACAGAGTAGACCAGGTAGTGGCGTGCTCAGTGTGTGAACCACCTGAGAATGTGTGTGTCGTGTCCACCCACTACTCTGCTAATGTATGTTGTAGGCAGCAGGCTTCTTCATGGCTTCGCCTCTTCAGCGCCACTGCAAAATCCGATTGTCACCTGGCCTGCCTGGGAGATCACGTGCGATGTGTGACTCACTTCAGCTATGTGCAGAGTCAGGAATGCGGCTATTGGTTGAGGTCGTCAAGTGATGTCAGCTGCAACAAGCCGGACAGAGTCTAACATTTTTTTTAAAAAGTACAATATTCACTAGTGAAGTGGCTGGGGGCAATGGAAAAAAATACTGCCCCCCAAATCTGCTGCCCTAGGCACAGGCCTTGTGTGCCTAGGCCTTAATACACCCCTGCATGTATATATATATATATATATATATACTGTAGCTATAGATATATATTTTACCAAAAAAAAATCATATATATGTAGAAATATGTATTTATGAATAAATAGAACATATTCTTCTACAGTATATGCAGAACATTGGAATGTGAAATTGCTCGCTCTCTGTGATTGACAGTCCCTTCACTTGCACGGTGGGTGGCGCAAATATTACACACTCCGATGAGTGTGTAATGATACATTTGGGCCAATGCAGTTCCCTGTATTTTTTTTATAGTTTCCTTTCAAAGCTGAAGTAATTATTCCTTAGAATGTATTTCATACAATCTGACAGGAAAACCCTACGTTTCCTAGGAGGGAAATCAAAATTTTCTAGAATATGATTAACACGTCTTATGCACTCATCTTGTTCAATTATTGTGTACAAGGATCTAATATCAACTGTTACGAAGTGCCAGTCTTGGTTCCACTGTACCTCAATTATGAGTGGAGTGCTATTTATCGTGTATTAACTGCACTAGAAGAAAGCTTTTTGAGTGCATCAGGTAGCGTGCACATTACAAGTTGAAAGTGAAAGGTTTTCCCACAAGCTCTAACCCAACACATGCAAAAAACATAACTTTGAATTTCGCAAATGTATTATTGTATTTCTCCATAGACTTCGATGGAGCGCAAAAAGTGGCCAAAAAAAACTAACACCCTATTTGCATGCAAACTCGATTGCATTTACCCATTGGAATGTGAAATATTTACAGTAAATATGCAATTAAACACTTTATGAAATATGAATATATGTGTATACATATGTATTTATGTGTTTATATGTGTATATGTCTGTAAATACATATATACACATATAAATACATAAATATATATGTACACAAATATAAACATATATATATATATATTTACGTATACATATTAAGACTTGTATGTATGTATCTCTATGTTAAAGTCCTTTGCATGCCTTTTTTTTGCTTTCACCTGAGACCTCATATCTTTGATCCCTTATAACTCTTTAAGTAATTTTAAAAAATATTTTGTTATTATGAAAGTAATTGTACTTTTCAAAGTAATTTTTATGTGTTTTGTGCAACTTTTTAGTCGAGTGTAACAGTTAAGCAGAGCTCTGAAGTAGCGCTTTCCTGATGTGCGTTAAATTTAATTGTGCTCAAGTGAGCGTGTTTACTTTCAACTCATAATATGCAAGTTGCTTCCAATGTGTGCTAAGAGCCACAATAAACCTGATATCTCTGGCACGAAACTAGCGCCACTTTATGATCTCATTTCTGGTACTAAAACTTATATGAATAAATCAACAGAAGGAGACGTTTGCAGATACAGATCTAATACTGGAAATAATCTGTTTTCCGGAAATAATCTGTTTTCCTTGGAGGATTTGTGAGTAGATGATAAAAAAATTAGGGATTTTTAGATTTCTTTTTTTTTTCAAAATCCTGTTTTTAAGATTTTAAACAAATCTCCAATTAGATCTTGTGTTGAATCTTTTTTTTTTTAAGAATTTTATAAATATGTTTATCTAAAGGAAGTCATCTTTAATATTAAGCAAAACAACCCCCTTTTCTGCTTGTTTATTGACAATATCATCATTCTTACATTCCTTTAATGCAGTTCTTTCATATTTAGATAACTAGTCCTTCATAGGTCTCTAGATATGGACCCTTACTGTTAACTTTGATTAAATTTAGATGGATTTTTTAAATTAATATTTATTTGCATCTCCTTTATTTCCAAACTTTCACTCTCCATATTTAATTGGTCTAAAATATATAGATCTAGAAAGTTAACATGAGGAAGGTTAACATCTAATACCTGTAAAGTCTCCCTTTTCCCTTTCTTTTTCTATATCTCAAATGTCTTTTTATTGATAATTTTCTTAAATATTTCAGAAAATCTGTAAAGACATTTTAATCATTATTTCATCCTCAATTTTTTTATTCCTCTCATATATTTCCCAATCATCATTTAGACCTATGTTGGAATTTTTAGTATTCTAAGACCACATGGTATAATTTTATGTTTAATATATTTTTTTAATGAAAATATGTCCCAAGAAACATTCGGCTAGATTTAGAGTTTGGCGGTAGCCGTCAAAACCAGCGTTAGGGGGTCCTAACGCTGGTTTTTACCGCCCGCTGGTATTTGGAGTCAGTCATTAAAGGGTCTAACGCTCACTTTGCAGCCGCGACTTTTCCATACCGCAGATCCCCCTACGCCAATTGCGTATCCTATCTTTTCAATGGGATCTTTCTAACGCTGGTATTTAGAGTCATGGCTGAAGTGAGCGTTAGAAATCTAACGACAAAACTCCAGCCGCAGAAAAAAAAACAGGAGTTAAGAGCTTTTTGGGCTAACGCCGGTTCATAACGCTCTTAACTACTGTGCTCTAAAGTACACTAACACCCATAAACTACCTATGCACCCCTAAACCGAGGTCCCTAACATCGCCGCCACTATAATAATTTTTTTAACCCCTAATCTACGTTATACTTATGTACCCCTAATCTGCTGCACCTAACACCGCCGACCCCTATATTATATTTATTAACCCCTAATCTGCCCCCCTCAACGTCACTGACACCTACCTACACTTATTAACCCCTAATCTGCCGACCGGACCTCACCGCTACTATAATAAATGTATTAACCCCTAAAGCTAAGTCTAACCCTAACACTAACACCCCCTAAATTAAATATAATTTAAATCTAACAAAATAAATTAACTCTTATTAAATAAATTATTCCTATTTAAAGCTAAATACTTACCTTTAAAATAAACCATAATATAACTACAATATAAATAATAATTATATTGTAGCTATTTTAGGATTAATATTTATTTTACAGGCAACTTTGTAATTATTTTAACCAGGTACAATAGCTATTAAATAGTTAATAACTATTTAATAGCTACCTAGTTAAAATAATTACAAAATGACCTGAAAAATAAATCCTAACCTAAGTTACAATTAAACCTAACACTACACTATCAATAAATTAATTAAATAAAATACCTACAATTATCTACAATTAAACCTAACACTACACTATCAATAAATTAATTAAATACAATACCTACAAATAAATACAATTAAATAAACTAACTAAAGTACAAAAAATAAAAAAGAACTAAGTTACAAAAAATAAAAAAATATTTACAAACATTTGAAAAAATATTACAACAATTTTAAACTAATTACACCTACTCTAAGCCCCCTAATAAAATAACAAAGCCCCCCAAAATAAAAAAAATGCCCTACCCTATTCTAAAATTAAAATAGAAAAGCTCTTTTACCTTACCAGCCCTTAAAAGGGCCATTTGCGGGGCATGCCCCAAAGAATTCAGCTCTTTTGCCTGGAAAAAAAACATACAATACCCCCTCACCAACATTACAACCCACCACCCACATACCCCTAATCTAACCCAAACCCCCTTAAATAAACCTAACACTAAGCCCCTGAAGATCTTCCTACCTTATCTTCGGCTGATCTTCAAGACCTCCAGCGCGGATCCATCCTCTTCTTCCGATGACTAGACGACGAATGAAGGTTCCTTTAAGGGACGTCATCCAAGATGGTGTCCCTCGAATTGGAATCAGCCAATCAGATTCAAGTTAAATCTGATTGGCTGATCCAATCAGCCAATCAGATTGAGCTTGCATTCTATTGGCTGTTCCGATCAGCCAATAGAATGTGAGCTCAATCTGATTGGCTGATCCAATCAGCCAATCGGATTGAACTTGAATCTGATTGGCTGATTCCATCAGCCAATCAGAATTTTCCTACCTTAATTCCGATTGGCTGATAGAATCCTATCAGCCAATCGGAATTCGAGGGATGCCATCTTGGATGACGTCCCTTAAAGGAACCTTCATTCGTCGTCTAGTTGTCGGAAGAAGAGGATGGATCCGCGCTGGAGGTCTTGAAGATCAGCCGTTCGTCATCGGATGGAAGAACATAGAAGATGCGGCTTGGATAAAGATGTTTGCCGGTCCGGATGTCCTCTTCTGCCCGCTTGGATCAAGAGTTCAGCCGGAGGATGGATGTCTTCAGCCCCCCGCTTGGGCTTGGATCAAGACATTGGAGCCAGGACGGATCGGTGTGATACCCGGTGTGGTGAAGATAAGGTAGGAAGATCTTCAGGGGCTTAGTGTTAGGTTTATTTAAGGGGGGTTTGGGTTAGATTAGGGGTATGTGGGTGGTGGGTTGTAATGTTGGTGGGGGGGTATTGTATGTTTTTTTTCCAGGCAAAAGAGCTGAATTCTTTGGGGCATGCCCCGCAAATGGCCCTTTTAAGGGCTGGTAAGGTAAAAGAGCTTTTCTATTTTAATTTTAGAATAGGGTAGCGCATTTTTTATTTAGGGGGGCTTTGTTATTTTATTAGGGGGCTTAGAGTAGGTGTAATTAGTTTAAAATTGTTGTAATATTTTTCAAATGTTTGTAAATATTTTTTTATTTTTTGTAACTTAGTTCTTTTTTATTTTTTGTACTTTAATTAGTTTATTTAATTGTATTTATTTGTAGGTATTGTATTTAATTAATTTATTGATAGTGTAGTGTTAGGTTTAATTGTATTTAATTGTAGGTATTTTATTTAATTAATTTATTGATAGTGTAGTGTTAGGTTTAATTGTAACTTAGGTTAGGATTTATTTTACAGGTAATTTTGTAATTATTTTAACTAGGTAGCTATTAAATAGTTTTTAACTATTTAATAGCTATTGTAGCTGGTTAAAATAAATAAAAGTTGCCTGTAAAATAAATATTAATCCTTTAATAGCTACAATATAATTATTATAATTATTTATATTGTAGCTATAGTAGGGTTTATTTTACAGGTAAGAATTTAGCTTTAAATAGGATTAATTTATTTAATAAGAGTTAATTTATTTCATTATATTTAAATTATATTTAACTTAGGGGGGTGTTAGGGTTATGGTTAGACTTAGCTTTAGGGGTTAATACATTTATTAGAGTAGCGGCGAGTTCCGGTCGGCAGATTAGGGGTTAATACTTGAAGTTAGGTGTCGGCGATGTTAGGGAGGGCAGATTAGGGGTTAATACTATTTCTTATAGAGTTATTGAGGCGGGAGTGAGGCGGATTAGGGGTTAATAACTTTATTATAGTAGCGGTGAGGTCAGGTCGGCAGATTAGGGGTTAATAATTGTAGGTAGCTTGGGGCGACATTGTGGGGGGCAGATTAGGGGTTACTAAATATAATATAGGGGTCGGCGGTGTTAGGGGCAGCAGATTAGGGGTACATAACTATAATGTAGGTTGCGGCGGTGTATGGAGCGGCAGATTAGGGGTTAATAATAATATGCAGGGGACAGCGATAGCGGGGGCGGCAGATTAGGGGTTAATAAGTGTAAGGTTAGGGGTGTTTAGACTCAGGGTACATGTTAGGGTGTTAGGTGCAGACTTAGAAACTGTTTCCCCATAGGAAACAATGGGGCTGCGTTAAGAGCTGAACGCTGCTCTTTTGCAGGTGTTAGGTTTTTTTTCAGCTCAAACTGCCCCATTGTTTCCTATGGGGAAATCGTGCATGAGCACGTTTTTGAAGCTGGCCGCGTCCGTAAGCACCGCTGGTATCGAGAGTTGCAGTGGTGGTAAATTATGCTCTGCGCTCCTTTTTTGGAGCCTAACGCACTGAAAACGCAGCCATTCTGTGAACTCTAAATACCAGTGGTATTTTAAAGGTGCGGGGAAAAAAAAGCATGCGTTAGCTACGCGGGTCGTTACCGACAAAACTCTAAATCTAGCCGTTAAATTTTTATTATTTTAATTTTATCATATTCAGAAAATAAATCTCCAACATTATTTGAATCAATATATTTAATTTGAACCTCAGATTGATGGGTTAAATCAAATACTTTCTCAATGTATTTAGTTCTATAATATTTACATATTAAAAGCTGCTACAAGTAAACACAATAACTGCAAATACTTTATATGACAAGAGTGCCTCAAAAGGAAAGAAAAGTTATTAATAAAAATATAATCTAAATAATACTCAAAAAATTATTTTTCTGTTTAACCAAAAAGTTATATTTCTAGTTTAACTCAAAATAGAGGCACATGAATATAGCTCTTAGTAAGCGTCTACTATTCTAAACTAAAAGTAATAGCAAATGTACTAAAAAGGATAGAGACACAAACTGAAATAAAATTTATTATAATCAGTTTTAATTTAAATAAAATCAATTACAATAGCAAGCAATTCAATAAAAGCAAAAAAAATCTTGCATTTAAAAAGTGAGGCTAACATCCTGTAAGATTCCTCTGTCTCTTCATGTACTGAATTTCTTGGTTACAAAATATTTCTAGTTGCAAGCTGTTAATCACCCAACAGATATCCGGGTTGTTACAGGAATTTTAAAATATTCTTCTGAGAAATTTAATATGGGGTCATTTACCTCATATAAACTATCTGCCCAGGCTCAGGGCTCTCCCCTTAAGCTGTCAATACTTTAGTTTTCTCATTACAAAAAGTTTTGGTTTGAGAGTAAAAATTAGTGTGCAGGCATTATAGAATTGCCTATATAACTTTCTGTCTCCTGAAAATTTATCAGGTCGACTAATGTTTTTTTAGGTTTGGTTTTCAATCTGTAAGTTTCTTAATCCCTGATTGAGCTGATCTATTTTCTGCCCTAGGGAAATGACATAGTTAGAAAGCTCCACAGGATCCATCTTGTAATTTTATTTTTTTTGAGCTGTCCTTTCCAGACTACAAGCTCATCAGTTAAACGCAAAACTGGAAAAGTGTATTTTTCATACTGATGATATCACTTTCCTCGGATACCATATAACACCAAAAGGTATTTCTATGGAAACGAATAAAATCCAAGTTATACAAGACTGGCCCATACCAAAAAATAAGAAAGAGGTCCAAAAGTTTCTTGGATTTTCAAACTTTTACCAAAAGTTTACAAAAGATGTTGCTAGAATTACTAAACCCCTTACAGAACTTACAAAAAAACAATGTTACATTTGTTTGGACACCTAAAGCTAACAAAGTATTCTCATACCTAAAAAAATGTTTTACTACTGCACCCATCTTACAATATCCAAATCTAAAACTTCAATATATATTAGAAGTTGATGCTTCCAACTATGCCATAGATGCTATTCTGTCACAACAAGAAGATTTAAAGAAGCCAATACATCCTGTTGCATTCTACTCAAGAGTTCTAAATGCATTGGAATGTAATTACCATGTTGGAGAGAAGGATCTGCTTGCAATGAAATCTGCATTGGAGGCACCTCTTAGAAGGGACAGAACATCCAATTCAAATCTATACTGATCAGAGGACCCTCTAGTATCTTAAAACTCATCGAACTTTAACAGCTAGACAAGTAAGATGGAATTTATTTTTTTCACGTTTTTCATACAATATTAATTTCAGACCTGCAAATAAAAATGCAAAAGCAGATTTGCTCTCAAGATTACCTAATAAACCAGAAACCACTCCAACTTATGGAACAATCATTCCAAAAAATCATTTCTTAGGAATAACATCTACCAATCAATATTCCCTAAAAAATGAACAACTGAAAGATGAAACTTACCGGAAAATAAACTTGATTAAACAAACAGATGGTCTATACTACCATGGAAAGAATATTTATATTCCACCCAATATTAGAAAAAGTATATTAAATAACGTTCATGCCTCTGTATTAGCAGGACACCCAGGAATCCAAAGGAATTATTAAAAAAAAACTTACTGGTGTCCAAAAATGAAAATTGATGTAAAACAATAGATTAAAGAATGTGAGGTTTGTGCAACTTGTAAAATTGAAAAAAACAAACCATTTGGATATCTTCTATCTTTACCTATACCGGAAATACCTCGGACACACATTGCAGCAGATTTCATCGTTGAACTGCCCACTTCAAATAATAACAATACTATACTTGTGATAATTGATTTATTTACTAAAATGTCCCACTTTATTCCATACCATAAATTACCCCCTTCCTTGGAAACAGCTACACTTTTAATCAACCATGTTATAAAACTTCATGGCTTACCACTTACAATTACAACAGACAGAGGTACGCAATTTAACTCAAAACTTTGGAAAGATCTATGCGCATCCTTAAACATTGAAAGGAGACTGAGCACATCCTTTCACCCTCAGACAAATGGCCAAACGGAGAGAACCAATCAGTGGCTAGAAGAATTCCTAAGATGCTTTACATCTCAACACCAAAACAATTGGTCTTCACCATTACCTTTCGTCAAATTTGCACATCATAACTCTTAACACACAGCGATCAAATCCACACCTTTCTTCGCAAACTATGTTATCACCCAATTTTTCATTTAATTGAACAACGTTTAAGTGATTGTCAAGTAGTTAATGATAAAACTAACACTATTGCTGAATTTTTTTAAATCCTAGCAGACAATATAAAGATTGCTCAAGAAAGATATAAAAGATACTATTACTTAAGAAGACGACCCCCACCTACCTACTGTGAGGGTGATTTGGTCTGGTCGTCTACCAAAAATGTAAGATTAAAGACTCCTACAAAGAAACTCAATAATTTTTTTATTGGCCCTTTCACAATAAAGAAAATTGTAAATCAGAATGCAGTTACTCTTATTTTACTGGATCAGCGCAAGATACACCTTAAGATCGGATCCCCATCATTCTTCAAGTTTACCACCTATTGAACCTGAACAGGAGTTATAAATACATAGTATACTGGATTCACGTAGAGTATCAGGAAAGTTGTAATACTTGATCCACTAGAATGGATACCCCTCTGAAGATGACTCCTGGGAACCGGCTGCTAATCTTTCAGCACCAAGCCTGGTTTCTTTATTCCATAGACGCTTTCCAGATCATCCGCATCCATAACCATATAGGAACCCCCAGAGGTGTTCCTTTTGAGGGGGTGCTATGTAACATTGCTCTGTCTCTTTAAGAGCTTGTTACCTACAGGTTTACTTCTAAAAACACACTTAGAATTTAAAGAGACATGTACTGAATTTCTTGGTTACAAAATATTTCTAGTTGCAAGCTGTTAATCACCCAACAAATATCCGGGTGGTTACACATCCAGACTGAATTACCACCATAAGAAAGCTACTATGAGCTCTGTGAACAGAAACCAACTGGCTTGTTCTTTGCACACTACACACTACAGATAACTTAGAGGTTAATCAACAGTAAATAAACAGTATTTTATTTCTTTACGAGTTTTATCGTAGTTTCAAAGCAAAAGGGCTTACATACATGTTGTCAGAAAACTTACCTAGGGAGCTCGGCTCCCGGACTGACCTCCCAGTAACGGAGAACAAAGAGAGTGACTGTTTCTTCTTCAACTGCTGCTGCAGCTTACCCTAGGCATGCATGACCATAAGCTGCTGGGATTTAAAGGGTATAAAAAAGGATGTCTTATGGACAAGTCTTATTAGAACAGTAATAGCTTAACCCACTGGTTACACTTCTCACAGGGTGCAGCACTAAAATTCAAAGAAAAATACGCAGGTTGTGGGTGGCGCCAAATCAAATTTTTGGCACAATCCCCATAGGGTGTGAACCTTGTGCTCTATAGGCATTACATTGATTATATGTTTTTTATTTGGAGGGGTGACTTTGAACTGTTAAATATGTTTATAGATTATCTTAATACTAATGATGATGGCCTTAACTTTACACATGAATTTAGTTGTAAAAGAATCAACTTCTTGGCTATTGAAATTTAAATAATAATTGAATAAATCAATACGGGAACTTTCTTTAAAAAAGTTGACTCCAACAATTTTATAGATTCAAAAAGTTGTCATCATAATACCTGGAAAATGAACATACCTAAAGGTAGACTACTAAGGGTACAAAAAAACTGTACAGACACTGCAGAGTATGAACAACAATCAAACATTCTTATTGATAAATTTAAACAGAAAGGCTATAATGGAAATACAATAGAAAAATTAGCAGAAGAAATAAAAAATGTAGATAGGAAAAACTGCTACAGAAAAAACCTAAAGTAGATAGTAAAAATAAATACAACCAAAGTTTAGAAATACCAATGATAACCACATATTCATCCCAACATAAACTTTAAAAAAAATAGTTTATAAACATTGACATCTCCTACTTAAAGACCCACAAAAAGGACACACCCTAGAAAAAAACACAAAATTTAATTTATAAAAAAGCAGAGAACTTTAAGAATATACTAGTTCCTAGTGAGTATAAAAAGAAAAACAAACTGATGTTTAATAAAGGAATTAAAGATCTGGAAGGAAACATAATAGAAGGTTTCTTCCCTTTCCACTTTTGCAAGTCATGCAAATTCTGTAGTAAATTACAAAGTAATAGATCACGGGGGCGTGTCTGAGCAGCGGCCATGGCAGGTTGCATCTCTTAGGAGCTCCCTATGCCTGTGTTACAATCTGTCAAATATTATATACTATCACTAGCCATCCTAACTTTTAGATATTACTAAACATTAAATTGTTTCATTTCCAGTTAATGTGCAATGATTAACTAACAGATGTGCCGGTCACTGAGCTTTCTAATAGACGGATGGTAATCTCGCAAACGGCCTACTTTACAAGATACCAACATCCCCCCTCCGGACTGCCGGGTTATGCAGCTTCAACTATACTGAGCAATTACCAACTCTGCAGACTAAGGAGGAGTCATATCTACAGATCCAAGGGCTCCTTAAAGGTCTAGGTAGAAAGCTGACTAACGGGTTTGACAGCCTCGTGGCAGTTTTGAGGGCACCGCATGCTGGAGGAACCTGCAACGAGCCTACTGCAACAGAGAAAAACAAACCCCAAGCTCTTAAACTCTTACCTCAGCTGAATTCAAGATCTAATGTCAGTGAAACAACCCCTGCTTGCTTCCTATCTGACGGCACAGACACAGAGGAGCACTTAATTTTGTAGACCGCTTTGACTGAGAGGGAGGTGGCCGATCCCTCAGAGCGTGATGCGTCTATTTCATCTCCACATGAAGTGCTCACATCTGCAGGGCCTACATGTAGAACATCTCCAACGTTTGGAAACATGAGAGGCACAAAACCGGAAACTCCATCAGTAGTGAGCATACCCACGCAGCTACAAGCTCAAGCAGAACATAGTTTCACTACTTGTTACATGCATCATTCCCAGCCTTGCAGAATCTCAGCAGCATCCATTACTGAAAGACATACAGAGCAGGTATGGAATCCCTTTTCGATCAGCTTGCCCAGCCCTGGAATCGGCTGAAATAAGCACAATTTTCAGTTGGAGGGTTAGTCTTCTATGACTGGGAATTTTTTTGCCACAAACCCTCATCTATGTTTTTATTTAGAATACTCAATAACATCAAACTAAGATGCTGCCAGATCAAAAGCTATCTTGACTGTCTCAAGCAACATCGTTAACATCACAGTCAGACATGTCATAAGAACTGTTTAAAGTTTGTTAACCTAAGATCCAGATGGAGTATTTCAGCAACTCTAGTGTTATCATGTTACCTGTTGCTCCCTAAGTTTTTTTTTTAAGTGTGTCTTATGGGGGGGGGGGGAGAAGTTATTGCTGGTTGATAAATGCCTCCGTATTGAGTTTCATAACATATGTAGTGGTTTTTATAAGATTATGGTATGCCATTTGTGGTCGGATTTGGATAACCCTTATTTTAGTAAATATATCTCATGACCTCTACTTTTCCTCCCAAATGCAAATACATTAGTCCCTCACCTGCAGTAACCTCCTATTATTTACTTAACTCCCCTGGATCAATCTTTCCCTTATACTCACTGTGTAGACCTATAGGTATCTCAATATGAGGTTTATGTTTTATAACAAATTGGAGATATACATTGTATCAGCCTAACAAAGGAAATAGAAACAAATCAACAGCTTGTTCATATTAACCTCCAAAACTACAAAAAGCAAGATTGTCAACTTTAAGGCTGTATTTACTCCAAACGTATTTTGCCTCCACAACGTTTTTTATAACCCCATAAAGCTAAAAAGCCTTTTACACTCAAGACAAAATCGTGAGTACTAGAAGAACATTAATACTAAACTTTTAAAGCCTTAAAAGGGACCGTATAGAACACAGAAGCAAGCAAAAAGTGTACAATATTTAAGCAAGCAAATAAGTGTACAATATTTTAGCAACTATTTTCAAGCTTCAATTATTGTTATTACAATTTGTATATTTTGTTTTATATGTCTTAAAGTAATAGAGCTCTATACTTTTACTATGCACATGTTTTAAAGTGTTTTAAAATAAATATATTATTTTTTCAACCATAACGCTTAAGCATAAACTTTTATTTAGGTTACACAGTAACATACAATCACCACTAATTATACCTCTAGCTCCCCTCACCTTGGTTATTGCGCTTCATTCTTAGACAGTTGTTTGAAGGAACAATTGTCACACTTGTAGGGTTTAGAGCGTGGTTATATTAACCAATTTTCCCAACATTAACACTCACCAGGTGCACTCACTCTAAACTTGTTTTTTCACTATACACCTAAATCCCTAACATGAACCCTGAGTCTAAACACCCCTAATCTTACACTTATTAACCCCTAATCTGCCGCCCCCGACATCGCCGACACCTACATTATATTATTAACCCCAAATCTGCCGCTCCGGACACAGCCGCCACCTACATTATAGTTATGAACCCCTAATCTGCTGCCCCCAACATCGCCGACACCTACATTATTTTTATTAACCCCTAATCTGCTGCCCCCAATGAGAGGCAAGATATCCTTATTTGTACATTGGTAATACAGACCGGTAAATCCTGATGGTAGAATATACAAACCGGCTTCCCAATTAGTATCCTCAGCGTGGAGCAGAACGGTATTACCGAAGAGGCAACGCAGACAGCGTGTGCTGAGATTCAGTGAGTGTGTGTGGCAGCTGCGGTTTCAAACAGAGACAAGTCGGGCGTGACGTCACACGCCAACGGAACAGCATGCGAGTGTACAGGATGCAAACAGCAGCGTGAGAGACAGTATCAGAGGTGAGGTGCTGCAATTCCACAAGTCTTGAGAAACTGGAAATTTGTATCAGTAGAAGGAAATCCCAACTTAGACAGGAGGGAATAGCTGGGTGTGTAGCGTTCAGGAACAGTGAGTGACTGAACAAATTACCAAGCAACGTTCAACACTAGGTGGAGCCTTAAATAGCAGTATGGTAATTAGAAGTTAAAGGTACAGAATGGTAAAACCCTGACAATAATGCTGCTCACCTCATACTCCTCATGGTTGTCAACAAAGATAGGACAGGGACGAGTCAACACAGTGGTAAACCGATTACAAACCAATGGTTTCAAGAGGGAGACATGAAAAACATTGGAGATACGCATAGCAGGAGGAAGGTCAAGAGCATAGGCCACAGGATTAACCCATTAGAGTATTCAAAAAGGACCAACATAACGGGGAGCCAATTTATTGGAAGGCACACAAAGGTTCAAGTTGCTGGAGGACAGCCAAACTCTCTCACCAACCTGGTAGGAAGGTGCGGGCAGACGCCTACAATCAGCCTGGAACTTTTGGCGCTGCATAGAACGACGAAGGCAATCCTGAATCTGCACCCACATGGAACGGAGTTGACGGAGATGCTCCTCCAAAGCCGGAATACCCTGAGACATGAATGAATCGGGCAACAAGGATGGTTGAAACCCATAATTCGCCATGAACGGGATTAACTTAGAAGAAGCATTAATAGCACTATTATGAGCAAACTCTGCCCAAGGTAACAGTTCAGACCAATTATTCTGGTGATCTGAGACATAGCAATGGAGGAACTGTTCCAGAGCTTGATTAGACCATTCCGTAGCCCCATTGGATTGAGGGCGATATGCCGAGGAGAAGGAAAGCTGGATCCCCATTTGAGCACAAAAGGAACACCAAAATCTGGAGACAAACTGGCTACCCCGGTCCGACACTATCTCCTTGGGTAACCCATGTAAACAGAAGACCTGGCGGGCAAAAATTGAAGCAAGCTCCTGAGCGGTAGGCAGCTTCATCAATGGAATGCAATGTGACAATTTAGGAAAATGGTCAACCACCATAAGGATAACAGTATTGCCATTGGAAACAGGGAGCTCGACAATGAAGTCCATGGAAAGATGTGTCCAAGGACGCTCACCATTAGCAATAGGTTGAAGAAGACCCACAAGAAGACGTCGAGGAGTCTTATTCTGTGCAATAACTGAGCAGGAGGCAACATACGCAGCAACATCAGAACGAAGACCTGGCCACCAGAATTGTCGAGTGACAGACCAAATCATTTGGTTCTTGCCTGGGTGACCTGTGGCTTTAGGATAGTGGTAAGTGTGCAAAAGTTTAGTTAAAAGATTCTAAGGAACAAAACACTTACCACTAGATTTCTCAGGAGGTGCATTGGTTTGTGCAGCCAGGATCTCCTCCCCCAAGGGAAAAGTCAAATTAGTACATATGGTAGCCAAAATATGGTCAGGAGGTATAACAGGAACATGTACAGACTCCATCTTGGCAAGAGGCAAAAATTGTCGAGCGAGGGCACCAGCCCTAACATTCTTACTACCAGGCAGGTAGGAGACCACATAATTAAACTGAGACAAAAATAGCGCCCATCTGGCCTGTTGGGGCAACAAATGTTTTGCTTCAGATAGATAAGTTAAATTCTTGTGGTCAGTAAGAATGAGCACTGGCATGCTAGTACGCTCAAGAAGATGCCTCCATATCTTAAGTGCCAAAATTATGGCCAGTAATTCCCTGTTGCCAATTTCATAATTGCACTCTGCTGGAGACACTTTCTTAGAGAAGAAACCACACGGATGCAAAGAACCGTCAGGCATAGGAAGTTGAGACAAGAGGGCACATACTCCAGTCTCTGACGCATCAACCTCAAGAACGAAAGGCAGGACAGGGTTAGGATGAGCCAGAACTGGAGCGGCAGCAAAGGCAGTCTTAAGACTATCAAAGGCCTTAATGGCATTAGGTGACCAATGGAGTGGATCATTCTCTTTACGGGTCATGTCTGTGATAGGTTTGACCAAGGAAGAAAAGTTTTTAATAAACTTTTTATAGTAATCGGCGAACCCCAAAAAATGTTGAATAGACCGAAGACCAACTGGGCGAGGCCACTGCAGAACTGCAGATAACTTGTCAGGATCCATGGAGTACCCTGCAACGGAGATAACATAACCTAGGAAGGTTACTTGAGTCTGATGAAACTCACATTTCTCGAGTTTACAAAACAGGCTGTTCTCACGTAGTCTCTGAAGAACCCGTGTAACATCAGAACGATGAGCCTCAAGTGTGGGTGAGTGTATGAGGATGTCGTCTAAGTACACCACAACACACTGTTGCAACATATCTCATAGGATATCATTAATAAATTCCTGAAAAACAGCAGGAGCATTACATAGGCCAAAGGGCATTACAAGATACTCATAATGCCCGCTCCTGGTGTTAAATGCTGTTTTCCATTCGTGGCCCTCCTTAATCCTAATGAGATTGTACGCTCCTCTCAAATCAAGTTTAGTAAAGACTGTAGTTCCCTTGAGGCAGTCAAAGAGTTCCGTAATAAGCGGAATAGGGTAAGCATTCTTAATGGTAAGACGATTAAGACCCCAAAAATTGATACATGGTATAAACCCGCCACCCTTTTTCTTCACAAAGAAGAAGCCAGCCCCTGCAGGAGAGCAGGATTTGTGGATGATCCCGCGCTACAGAGCATCGGCAACATATTCCTCCATAGCACAATTCTCTGCAACAGACAGAGGGTACACCCGGCCCCGAGGAGGAATGGCTCTGGGTTGCAGGTCAATGGCACAATCGTAAGACCGGTGAGGAGGCAACGTACCGGCACGCACCTTGTCAAACACGTCTAGGAACTCTTGGTTCTCCTCTGGCAATTGAGATACCGAAGAAGTGCACAAGACTTTAACTGGTTTCCGAAGACAAGTGGAAATACATTGCAGGGACCACGACAAAATTTCGGACCTGCGCCAGTCAACACTGGGATTGTGCTTTTGGAGCCAGGGATAACTCAGAACAACCAGAAAATGCAGAGAGTTTATCACCTGGAACTGGAGGGTTTCAAAATGGAGAGCCCCAACAGCCATGGACAACAGAGCAGTTTTGTGAGTAACGAGTGCGGGCTGAAGGAGCCTGCCATCAATGGCCTCAATAGCAAGTGGAACAGACCGAGGCAAAACAGGAATAGAGTGCTTTGATACAAAAGCACTGTCAATGAAATAGCCCGCAGCACCGGAGTCAACAAAAGCCTGAGTGACTATGGAGGAAAGGACAACCGTGACCAAAGGTTTCTCCTTAAGCGGTTCCAGGGAAGAGGATAAACCACCCAATCTCTGCCCCCGACAGGACCTTAGGTGTGAGCGTTTCCTGGCCATGTAAGACAAGACTTCAAAAGGTGACCCTGTAACCCACAATAGAGGCAGAGCCCCTCCCATCTCCTAAAGGCCCTCTCCGCCACAGAGAGACGCGTTAATCCCAGCTGCATCGGCTCAGCAGTACCTGGTGACTCAGGACCAGGAGGCATGGGAGGAGAGGGAGGCATGGGTGGGAACGAACACGTAGGAGACAACGGAAAAGGAGGCTTCCACAAACGTTCCTTGAAAGAGGGCCTCTCTCTGAGTCTGATGTCAATTAGGATAAAAAAAGACACCAATGCCTCGAGATCCTCTGGAAAATCTCTGGCAGCAAATTCATCTTTAATCGCATCAGAGAGCCCATAAAAGAAGGCGGCAACAAGGGCGTCATTGTTCCAACCTACCTCTGCGGCAAGTGTACAGAACTCAATAGCATACTGAGCAACAGATTTTGTACCTTGCTGAATGGACATGAGTCATTTAGCAGCAGAGGAGGAGCGAGCCGGAACATCAACTACCCTTCGAAAGGAAGCCACAAATTCAGGGTAATTTGAAATCACAGGTTTATTAGTCTCCCACAAGGGATTAGCCCAGGCAAGAGCTGTGTCAGAGAGTAACAAGATGAGAAATCCCACCTTAGCTCTGTCAGAGGGAAACTCCTGAGGTAACATCTCAAAGTAAATGCCCACCTGGTTCAAAAACCCTCTGCACTGAATAGGATCGCCTCCATATTGCTGAGGTAGAGGTGCAGAACTGGACATGCTCCCGGTAGGCATAGGTGCATCAGCGGAAACAGGAGCAGCCATAACTTGCGGGACACTTTGGTCCAAATGTGCAGTGCGAGTCAGCAGGGTTTGCAGGGCTATTGCAAATTGATCCAAGCGGTGATCCTGTTCATCCATCCTGGAAATGATGGCAGGTAAAGGTGGATTATTAGCACCATCAGGATTCATGGCCTTTGCGTAATGTCAGGGTGCCAGGAATCAGACTGAGATGAGAAGTGCAAAACTAATCACACCTTTATTAATAGCAAAAAATAATAAAATGTCCACAAGTCAAATAACAAGCCAGGAGTCAAAACCAGAGCTGGTAGTCAGACGAGCCGAGTCAGGAGCCAAAGCGAATAGTCAGACGAGCCGGAATCAGGAACAAAGAAAACAGCAGAGTCAGGAACAAGCCAGGGATCAGGAACCAGGAAGGACGTCAGGCAGCCAGGTAATACACAGGTACTCTCACAAACAGGTCTGAGACAACACAAAGGCAAAGCATATTGAACAGAGGCCCTTTAAATAATAAGTGATGACATCACAATTTGGAGATTGCATGCTGTCTCACATGGATGATGCACACCAGTCTGGCCATAAAAGGAAGTGCAGGAAATGAGCAGCATCCCCCACAATGCACCATAGTCAGGAAGAGAGGTGAGTAAAATGGCTGCCAGCAGCACATGGCAAACATAACAGGGGAAAAACCCTGACACCCCCAAACAGTAAAACCCACCACCCACACAACCAACCCCCCAAATAAAATACTATCTAAAAAAAACCTAAGCTCCCCATCTTCTATCTTCATCCATCCAGCACGGAGCGGGTCCATCTTCAAGACATCCGACGCGGAGCATCCTCTTCATCCGGAGTCTTCTTATGGAATGAAGGTACCTTTAAGTGTTGTCATCCAAGATGGCATCCCTTAGATTCCGATTGGCTGATAGAGTTCTATTAGCCAATCGGAATTAAGGTAGAAAAAATCCTATTGGCTGTTGCAATCAGCCAATAGGATTGAGCTTGTCTTCTATTGGCTGATTGGAACAGCCAATAGAATGCAAGCTCAATCCTATTGGCTGATTGAATCAGCCAATAGGATTAACTTCAATCATATTGGCTGATTGCATCAGCCAATAGGATTTTTTCTACCTTAATTCCGATTGGCTGATAGAATTCTATCAGCCAATCGGAATCTAAGGGATGCCATCTTGGATGATGTCACTTAAAGGTACCTTCATTCAGTAAGAAGACTCCGGATGAAGAGGATGCTCCGCGACGGATGTCTTGAAGATGGACCTGCTTCGCAACGGACGGATGAAGATAGAAGATGCCGTCTGGATGAAGACTTCTGCCCGTCTGGAGGACCACTTCGCCCGGCTTGGATGAAGACTTCTCCGGCTTCATTGAGGACTTCAGCCCGGCTTGGATGAAGACGCCTCCCGGTAAGTCGATCTTCAGGGGGTTAGTATGAGGTTTTTTTAAGGGTGTATTGGGTGGGTTTTATTGGGGGTGGCTTTTAAATGTGTTAGGACTCTTGACAGGGTAGGGTGTACCGCTCACTTTTTGGCCTCCCAGGACAGACTCGTAATATCAGCGATATGGAAGTCCCATAGAAAAAAGACTTTACAAAGTTTACGTAAGTCATTTTGTGGTAAGGCCAAAGAAGTGTGCGGTGCCCCTAAACCTGCAAGACTCGTAATACCAGCGAGCGTAAAAAAGCAGCGCATTTTTTATTTATTGAGAAGCTGTCACTAAGCACCCACTGTTCTACCCCCTATACCGGCGCCCCCGGAGCCCCCCGCAACTAAATAAAGTTATTAACCCCTAAACCGCCGCTCCTAGACCCCTCTGCAACTCTTATAAATGTATTAACCCCTAAACTGCCGCTCCCGGACACGGTCGCCACCTACATAATACCTAGTAACCCCTATCCTGCCCCCCCATACCACTGCCACCTATAATAAAGTTATTAACCCCCCATCCTGCGGATCCCGGACCTCGCCGCAACTAGGTAATAGAGCTGGTAACTTTTTAATGTAGAATAGGGTAGGGAATTTCTTTTATTTTGGGGGGCTTTGTTATTTTATTAGGGGGCTTAGATTAGGTGTAAGTAGCTTAAAATTGTTGAAATATTTTTGAAATGTTTGCAACTTATTTTTTTTATTTTTTGTAACTTAGCTTTTTTTATTTTTTGTACTTTAGTTAGTTTATTTAATTGAATTTAACTGTAGTTATCTGTAGCTAATTAATTTAATTAATTTAATGATAGTGTAGTGTTAGGTTTAATTGTAACTTAGGTTAGGATTTATTTTACAGGTAATCTTGTATTTCTTTTAGCTAGGTAGTTATTAAATAGTTAATAACTATTTAATAACTATTCTAACTAGCTAAAATAAATACAAAGTTACCTGTAAAATAAATATAAATCCTAAAATAGCTACAATGTAATTATTAATTACATTGTAGCTATCTAAGGGTTTATTTTACAGGTAAGTATTTAGTTTTAAATAGAAATAATTTATTAACCCCTTAATGACCGGACCATTTTTCAATTTTCTTACCCTTAATGACAATGGCTATTTTTACATTTCTGCAGTGTTTGTGTTTAGCTGTAATTTCCCTCTTACTCATTTACTGTACCCACACATATTATATACCGTTTTTCTCGCCATTAAATGGAATTTCTAAAGATACCATTATTTTCATCATGTCTTATAATTTACTAAAAAAAAAATAATAAAATATGAGGAAAAAATGGAAAAAAACACACTTTTTCTAACTTTGACCCCCAAAATATGTTACACATCTACAATCACCAAAAAACACCCATGCTAAATAGTTTCTAAATTTTGTCCTGAGTTTAGAAATACCCAATGTTTACATGTTCTTTGCTTTTTTTGCAATTTATGGGGCAATAAATACAAGTAGCACTTCACTATTTCCAAACCACTTTTTTTCAAAATTAGCGCTAGTTACATTGGAACCCTGATATCTGTCAGGAATACCTGAATATCCCTTGACATGTATATATTTTTTTATAGAAGACAACCCAAAGTATTGATCTAGGCCCATTTTGGTATATTTCATGCCACCATTTCACCGCCAAATGCGATAAAAAAAAAAAAAGTTCACTTTTTCACAAAATTTGTCACAAACTTTAGGTTTCCCACTGAAATTATTTACAAACAGCTTCTGCAATTATGGCACAAATGGTTGTAAATGCTTCTCTGAGATCCCCTTTTTTCAGAAATAGCAGACTTATATGGCTTTTGGGTTGCTTTTTGGTAATTAGAAGGCCGCTAAATGCCGCTGCGCACCACACGTGTTTTATGCCCAGGAGTGAAGGGGTTAATTAGGGAGCTTGTAGGGAGCTTGTAGGGTTAATTTTAGCTTTAGTGTAGTGTAGTAGACAACCCCAAGTATTGATCTAGGCCCATTTTGGTATATTTTATGCCACCATTTCACCACCAAATGCGAGCAAATAAAAAAAAAAACTTAAAATTTTTCACAATTTTAGGTTTCTCACTGAAATTATTTACAAACAGCTTGTGCAATTATGGCAGAAATTGTTGTAAAAGCTTCTCTGGGATCCCCTTTGTTCAGAAATAGCAGACTTATATGGCTTTGGCGTTGCTTTTTGGTAATTAGAAGGCCGCTAAATTCTGCTGCGCACCACACGTTAATTATGCCCAGCAGTGAAGGGGTTAAATTAGGTAGCTTGTAGGGAGCTTGCAGGGTTAATTTTAGAGATCAGCCTCCCACCTGACACATCCCACCCCCTGATCCCTCCCAAACAGCTCTCTTCCCTCCCCCACCCCACAATTGTTCCCGCCATCTTAAGTACTGGCAGAAAGTCTGCCAGTACTAAATAAAAGAGTTTTTTTTTTTTAAATAAAAATAATAAAGTATTTTAGCTGTGATGGACCCCTGCCTTAGCCCCAACCTCCCTGATCCCCCCTCCAGCTCTCTAACCCTCTCCCCTACCTAATTACCACCATCTTGGGTACTGGCAGCTGTCTGCCAGTACCCAGTTTGGCCCCAAAACCCCCCCAAAAAGTATTTTTATTTCTGTAGTGTAGCAGCCCCCCACAATACCCCCACCCCCACCCCCTCCCAGATCCTTTTATATTTTTTTTTTTTAAAAATCCCTTTTTTTCCCCTTTCTGCCCTCATTCATTGGTGTCAGTGTGGCTAATGGGTGCACGTGCACGCGCGCGCGCACACGCATGCTCACGTGCACACACGCACATCGTGCGCATGCGCGCATCGTGCACGCGCACCCTCACACCCGGCACTATCGCTACCGGTGCAGAGAGGGCCACAGAGTGGCTCTCTCTGCATCGGGGGCTTGTAAAGTGGTATTGCAGGATTCCTCCAAATCGAGGCATCACTGCAATACCCTCAGAGCTGCTGGAAGCATTTGTGATCGCTTCCAGCACTCTGTTAGACAACTGACGTACCAGGTACGTCCATTGTCATTAACTGCTTGTTAATACATGACGTACCTGGTACGTCAGTTGTCATTAAGGGGTTAAAGTATAGTGTACTGTTAGGAGTAATTGCAACTTAGGTTAGTTTTTATTTTACAGGTAAATTTGTCTTTATTTTAACTAGGTAGCTATTAAATAGTTAATAACTATTTAATAGCTATTGTACCTAGTTAAAATAAATTGAAAGTTGCCTGTAAAATAAAAATAAATCCTATTTATTATAGGTGGCGACGGTGTAGGAGGGGCAGATTAGGGGTTAATAAGTATAATATAGGTGGCGGCGGGGTCCGGGAACGGCGGTTTAGGGGTTAAACAATTTATTTAGTTGCGGCGAGGTCCGGGATTGGCAGGATAGGGGTTAATAACTTTATTATAGGTGGTGACGGTATAGGGGGGGCAGGATAGGGGTTAATAGGTATTATGTAGGTGGCGGCGGTGTCCGGGAGCGGCGGTTTAGGGGGTAATACATTTATTTAGTTGCGGCGGTGTAGGGGGGGCAGATTAGGGGTGTTTAGACTCGGGGTACATGTTAGGGTGTTAGGTGTAGACAGCTCCCATAGGAATCAATGGGATGTCTGGCACCAGCGAACATGAACTTTCTCTATGGTCAGACTCCCATTGACTCCTATGGGATCCGCCGCCTCCAGGGCGGCGGTTTGAAAACCAGGTACGCTGGGCCGGAAAAGTGCCGAGCGTACCTGCTAGTTTTTTGATAACTAGCGAAAGTAGTCAGATTGTGCCAAACTTGTGTGCGGAACATCTGGAGTGACGTAAGAATCGTTCTGTGTCGGACTGAGTCCGGCGGATCGAAGCTTACGTCACTATATTCTACTTTTGCCGGTGTCTAGGGCTTGATAACTAAGGCGAATCAGCCTCGCCACAAATATGCGGCAGAATTCCAGCGTATTTGAGGTTGACGGCTTGATAACTAGGGGCTCTAGTGTATTGTCTGTACTGGCATTAATCTGAAAATATATTTTTTATATTCATTTACATTTTTTATATATACTTTATCTTTATATATTTTTTTATTTTTTTATTTATGTGTTATGTCTATAAGAAAGACCACTGAAATATAGCTATTAATTAATTAATTTTTTCAAAGTGAAATATAGATGATTCTATGACTGCTGAATCGTTTGATCTACAGATTTGAATTTTAATATACATTATATTAATTTAATGTGTTTAAGGTAAACTAGATGTTTTTAGAAAAACAATTTCAATTATATATGATACCACTTTTATGCTTGCAGTATAACATTTATCATAATAACAAGGAAATAAAGTCAGTATTGGCCCCTTAGCAAAACTGGCAGTGGAAGCTTATAATTATTATGATGTTAAGCCTTAAATAGAGGAGGAGCTGAGGAGACAACTCATCTTGACAAAGGCTTTGTGAAAGCCAAAATGTGTGGATATTGCTTCCTATAGCTTCATTAACTGTGATTCGAAATTTGTTGTTTTTATACAGCAAATATACTCCCATAACCGCAACACCAGTTGAAAATGAAGCACTCTGAAAATCAAGGAAGGTAAACTGGTGGTGAAGCGGTAGGAGTTTTGAAACATCCGTCTTATACTACTTCAAACTAATGCGCGCACTGAGGATCTAAAAGTTGATTGGATGGGAGAGAAACCCTTACACAGCTCCCGTTGTCTACACCACTCGACAAGCGGGGAAAGCCAGAAGCAATACAACAGCTGACAAGCGAAGAATGCCAGAAGCAGATGAATTCAGCAAGTAAGGTGAGCTGGATACCGCATCAGAAGTAATCTAGTCACTTTGCCAATTGTGGTTAACAGATACAATAGCCGACAAGGTAAGCTGTGATTACACAGAAAAAAGGGGCATTGATCCTAACTCTTTCCTGAGGAGGTGAATACCATAACTCTTTCTAAGGAGGTGATTATTATACGTACATTGTAACACAAAATATAATTTAAATAGACCATCATCTAACTTTTAGTTCCGATTGGTCTATTTGGACATACCCCGACCACCACTTACAAAGCAGACTGAGTAAGGTTACGCACACTAGTGCTATCACTACCTTACCATATCACCTACAAAAGGCTAATTATAACAGGAAAAAGAGCATCAACATTAATCTGTGGACTTTTTTCTTATAGTATCCATTGAGTATTGTACATTTATTTCTGTGTTCGCTACATATATCTAAACGATTGCTGTAATTTGTATTACTACCATCAATTATTTAGTTACAACAGCATAATCAATTTGGAGCATATATGGATGTGTGTGTTATTTTATAGAGTCAAGCTTTATTATTAAGACTGAAGTCACTGTTTTTTAATATATTAGGATTTAGTTTGTTAGTATTCAACCTAGACACCAGTGTCTTTAGAATTTTACTGTGATTTAATGTTTATGCAATAAAATTTGAATACGGATATTTTATTGTTCATGTTTACAATTAAAAATAGGGATTTAAAGGGGCCATGTCCTAATTACAGGAACTCCCACCTAGAGGACTCAGGTGGGGGATTTCCTAGAAAAGCTCATGCTGGATAAGCCTTGGGCAGATATGGATGATCAAATTCACTGCTGAAGATAAGGTGGGTTTTTATATATTATCTATTATGATTTATATGTATAGTGAGCTTGAGACACAGCCTATGAAACAGCAAAGTCCTCTACAATTTATTAAACAGTGTATAAAGACACGGCCCTTTAATCCTATCATAGACAGGGAAGAGGATCAATTGTATGTGATCGGAAATTTTGAGGATTCTTTGACACAATATGACACATATGAACAAATTGTGTATACTTTGGAAAGCTTGCTTTATGAAATTGATGGTCTAAGAAAAAAAGACATAGAATTAGTAATGGATATAAAACCTTTTTGATATATAAAAATAACAGAAAGATAGCAAGAGGTCTAAGTATACATAAATGTCCTTCAATTGAGGGTTACAGATACAGATACATAGCAAAATGGAACAATATTTTATACACCTGTTATTTTGCTTTAATAGATTAATTGAAATACAAGAACAACTGAAATAGTTTAAAAAAATAGTGAGTCAGTCAGTTTAAAGCATATGATCAGCAACTTGAAAAGAATATGAATACCATTCAACAAGAATTGTGGGCGTTCAAAAAAAAAAAAATACTCATGATAAGCGGGACTATGATCATCAACAAGTATATAAGTAGTCATCCAAAGAGTATACACAAACACAAGACCTAAGAACCATTAGAAGTAGAAACAGAAATAGGGGTAAAAAATAGAAAGAGTAAAAATGTGACTTTTTAGATACTGAATATGAGATTGAGTCTTCAGACAATGATATGACTGTGGAGGAAGAAGTTCCATCAGATTTACAAGTTCTGTCAACGTCTTTTATAACAAATGAGTGAAAAAATGAGGATATTGAGAATTTAGAGGAAAAAGAGGCAAAAGCATTAGATATAGGAGCCAGAGAGATAGACAAACCAATGTACTTTCACAGGAGACAAAAACAGACACAGTACAGAACTTATGTAACCAGATCTCAGCGACAGAAAAATAAATATATATAAATACAAATGTAATGACTCTCTCCTTTATTTATTTAACGGATGCTGAAACACAATTGCTATCTAAAGGACTTAATTGTGTGTCTTCCCATCACTTTAATCTGTTTTACACTATTCTTGGCGTTAACAGTTTTGTACGCAAATTAACATTGCACAATTTTTTTTTTCAAGAGTCAATTAAAACAACACAAAATAATTATGGGGGTGAATGTTGATCAACAGGAGGATTTAATAACCAATGTTTTTTTATTTTCTGATTTTTGTTCTGTGGTTGATTTGTAGCAACTGTTTCAAGAAAAATGTTAACTTACCAGAAGGTCTTATATCAGAAAATTATGTAAAGTTAAAAGAATTTAGACACAAAAGCAATTTTTACCCAGTACACACAAAGAAATTTGCTCATAACTTGTGAAAATAAGTAGTAGGTAAGGTGGTTGAGACCAACTCTAATTCACTGAGTTGTTTTTCTCTTGGAAATACCATCATACCCATGATCTACTTTCTTATGTCCAGCACTGGAATCTGAATAATATGGACGCTGTTACAAACTTTACTTGCAATACATCTGCTTGACTTACATATGCGGTAGGTGCGGTGCATTGAGCCACTTTAATATATGAATTGACTCTATATGCGTAATTCCCACCCATGATCCACATTTGTTGAAAGCAGTCTGATTCATTTTAACTTCAAAGAAATGAAGTTTGTCGTTGCCTATCATTACTCCTGCAATTTGATCTCCTGACTGGATCAGGCACACAGCACGGGACATCCCGCAAATACGGCTGTGAAAGTGTCTTTGAAATTTGACTCACAGTCATTGGATACAAGCCAGAAGATTCTGCAAGTTTTCCGCTGTTTTATAAACAACGCAGAGGGAATCACCCAAGTTATACCTGCATTCATATAAACAGCTGGACCAAACACTCTAATCACTGGCCTGATTGTGTTAAGGACGGTAACATTGACTCTGTTTCAATTTTAACATTGTGTTATTTTGCAACATATATTTTTTCAGCTACTTATATCATTACACACTGATGTTTCACACTATATGTTGATCCTTATCCTATTTTAATTGTACTATTTTACTCTGTATCAGATGCCGGCATCGCTTATTGTAATACAAATATTTGTAATACATTTATAAACTTTTATTATAAGCTTGTGTAATCTACATTCCTTATATAGTTCTTTACCTCTCATATGCTGCTTTTCACAGCGCGTTCCCATATCCCCTTGTTCTTTTTCAAGAAAAATGTTAACTTACCAGAAGGTCTTATATCAGAAAATTATGTAAAGTTAAAAGAATTTAGACACAAAAGCAATTTTTACCCAGTACACACTAGATCCAATGCACTGGATGTGTTTCAAAAAGTTGTTGAAGAGAAATTGAGGAGATTGGTAAAGAATTTGAAACCATATTGTTCTAATTTATCCCCTGAAGAAAAGATTGCTCTTAAAAAAACTGAGCAATGGTGATAAAATAGTGATAAGGCCCTCAGACAAGGGGGGCATCTAGTAATATTGGACAAGGAATCATATGTTACTTAATCAATGAGACAGCTTGGTGATACTAATGTATATATACATTTATGAGACAACCCAACTGAGGAATATAAAAACTACCTACTTGGGGTTAATTTTATATGCAAAACATCATAAATTAATTACAGAGTCTATACACGAATATTAGATACCTCAATATCCAGTAACACCTATTTTTCACTACTTAACCAAAGTCCATAAAGATCCCAAATGTCCAGGTTGACCTATGATTACAGGCATTCATTCTCTTAACAAGCCCCTTTCAGATTTAATAGATATATTTTTAAAATTAATAGTTAAGACTTTGCCCAGTTATATGCTAGATACTACTTTTTTACTACACAAATTGGAATCAATGGAGTGTAAATCAACTGACAGATTTATTGTGGTCCATGTGTCTCATTGTATACCTCAATCAAACATGACAATGGCCCAACAGCTATTGAATGTTTCTGGATCATCACAGTAATTATTCCCCCACTGCTACATTGTTTTTGATTAGATCTATAGAATACCTGCTCACTCACATTCTTTTTTTTTTATATTTGATAGTACTTTATATCCCCAGAGATGTGAGACAGACATGGTACTAAAATATTCAACTCCTATACCAGCCAATTTATGTGTTGGTGGGAGTGGTCCCACGTTTATGGAGATGTAAATCCATATAGATCATGCATAAAACAGTATTTTCAATATATACATGATTTGTTTTTTTGCTCTAGATTGCAGTAAAGAAGTGTTTATTTCTTTTTGTCAATATCTTAATCATAATACTTGTGGTATCTCTTTTGTGGGAGAAGAAAGTATGAAGAAAAAATAAAATACATTTTCTGGATTTGATAATTAGCAGCAATGTTGAGAAAGGAGATTTAGAGACTAAACGTTATCGCAAACTCACAGCAGGCAATACAATTTTGATGTTTAATTCTTTCCATCCCAAACACTCATTATATGGAATTGTGAAAAGTCAATACATTAGGGCCAAGAGAAACTGTACAACTGATGAGGAATATCAAAAACAAGCTTGTGATATCACTAGTAGATAACAGGAGCGCTAAAAAGCTAAAGGTGACGTAACTCTAAACGTGAATATAATAAAACCAGGTATATCCTGCAAATAAAGTGCTATCAAAAACAAAATCTAAATGAATTCAAAGTGCTATTCATTAATGGTGTGTATACACAGTAGAAAACGAAATACTTAATATTTCAAATTACAAAGGGTATCCCTTTAAACAGTACACTAGTGTTCTTAATATGTATAAGATACTGAGGTTGAAAAAAGAGACCAAATCTTACATTTAAAAAAGGACTATGCCAATTTAATATACTTCATAAGGCATAAAAGAATGATATTAGACAATTCTCTTAAAAATTGTATAAATGCATAAAACTAACGGACGTCTCCGTTAAAAATAAAAATAAAAATAAAACTCAGGTTGCCACCACATAAAAATATATATAGAGGAAGATCCGTTATTGTGGGCCAATGGAACTAATACAGTTCAAGTTGGAAAGATATCAGGAGTAAATTCCAAAGATCATACTCTAAGTTAGCGATCAACCGCAGGCTTACCCCCACACTGTGTGTGCTGAAGTCTCTGTGTTCAAAGTTACCGCCGTAGCGGGGTGACGTCACCTTTATGGGCGCTGTCCTGGATCGGCCTCCTGATTGGTCCTTTATCGGAGCGGCTTTAGAAGGTAACTGAAATTTCCGCTACCAAGGTATCTGCTCTTAAGTGTATAACAACACGCAAGATACCTTTGAAGGAGTAATGTGTGAAAGAATTAGCTTTGTCCAATCCTCAAACTGAGGAGCTCTGATATTTCTCTGCGGAAAAGTTCCGTGCAGTAGTACCCTTGTCGGATTCTGTCGACCTTGCTTGCCAATAATGTCAGTCTCTGCCGGTCCAGCTAACAATTGCAGATTCTTTGTTATATTAAGGGTAACGACTTCCAACAGCAATGCACACTCACAAGTGTAGCTCCAGCTTAGAATGTGAATAAATAACTATAGTTGTGACTTCATCAACGCGTTTCTCCCTATACAGGGCTTTTTTCAAGATGAGTTATTCACAGCATATGCACCTTTTTAAAGGTGTATCCCAAATTTCATTGGTCCAAAGTTAATTGGTAGTTTACTAAAGGTGGAATTTTATCTTGAATTGCAAAAAGAATTTCTCTTCAATATTTAAGGTGGTATTGGCAAACCTGATTAGTGAGGCAACCAATACTATGCAGTATATTTCATAATATTAAATAAATAATTTGATATAAGAATTAAAAAATGTAAAAAATGAAAAATAAATAAGTATACTGAATTATTACTAAAATAATGTGTTAACATAGTTTACTAGCAGCATAACTGTAATATGTCATGATTTGACACTTAAGTAAATACAATATAGGGGACTTAAAATTAGTAATATCTTAGTCTAACCGGTAACGACATTAGCTAGTCTAATAAAAAAGGGGAGATATCCAACTCAGAGTTTAGACCTGCAGGATATAATGTGTCATACTTATATATAAATTCAGCCTCTTTCAGTTTTAGAAATTTTTCTATGTTGCCTCCTCTCCAATTTTGTTTAATATGCATTATCGCCCAATATTTTAAATCTTTTGTATTCCCATTATGTGGAAATCTTAAAGAAATCTAGAAAAGATACTCTAGTAGATCTAGAGAAAGATATAATAGAAATTAAAGATAAATTGAAAGATAAAAAGTCGATGGCCTTTAAAGATAAACAAAAAGATATGATTGAAAGGCTAGACACATTGAATAAGGATATCTTAAAAACCAAATGGAAAAAGCTGGATAGAGACACAAAGAAACCAAATCTAGACACAGATAATGTCACCAGTAATATAGAATCCAAAACCTCTAAAGAGGAATGGACGGTAGTTAACCATAATAAAAGAAAAGAAAAAAGAAACTATAACTATAATAGTAATTTCCCGAGGCATAATAACTATAGAAATAGCGAGAGAGACAGTAGGGATTATAATAGATCTTGGAGACCAGACTACTCCTATAATAATAGGATATACTATAAAGACAGTTATGATTATAGGAATTCCAGTAGATATGATAGACAGAATGAACACTATTCGGGGGCAAGAAATAACAACTATAATAATTGTTCAGATCAAAATAGACCAGTACCACATAGGACTAATAGACCCATTTGGGACAACAAAGATGAATGGGAAACACCAGTGAGAAATAGGTATACCCCCCTCAATTATGTAACTGATGAAATAAGACATAGAGAGAATGAGGCCTCTTTTTTAGGGAAGAGCCCTCTGAGGGACGGCACTTCAAAAGAACTTGTGGAAAGCAACAAGACAAATGTATGGACAAACAAAAGCAAAAAAAGACCTCTAGAGGGACAAGAGGAAGTAGGATCAGCACAAGAAGCAAAAAGGGGGAGGTGAAGAAAAATGGGGTGTTTAACATTAGTAGTGTTGCCCTACAGGACGACGAGGTAAGAATTCTCAGTCATGGCCTTTCTTTTGCACCCAGTAGCAGATTAAATAAATTTAATACTCATATCAATATAAAAAAATTTGTGAGAAACCTTACTTTAAAACGTTTCTACATGAAAAGTCCTCTTGAAAAAGCCTCAATCAATAGAGCTAAAACAAAACAAGATCATTTTGTCCACACCAACCTCAGATTAAAGTCAACGTTTAACCCAGTCTCAGCAAAAGGAAACTATCTGGAGACTTTTGAGCAAATGGCCTTAAGGGATCTAAAGAAAAGTCAGCCATCAAAATTTTTAAAAAAGAATATGACCAAAAAAGACACACTTATTTTAGAAAAACTACAAAAGAATCGTGAGATCACTATCAAGCCCGCCGACAAGGGTGGCGGGATTGTAGTGATGGACACTAGCTATTACGAATTAGAAGCTATGAGACTGTTGGGTGACAATAAAACATATAAACGTCTTGATTTAAACCCTACAAATAAGTTTGCCGCTGCTCTTAAAAAATTTATAATAGAAGGAAAAAATGTGGGAATACTGAATGGGAAGGAGGTGGAGTTCCTGGACCCTGTTCATCCTAGGGTCCCGGTATTCTACTTCCTTCCCAAGATACATAAGAATCTGACTCGACCACAGGGTAGACCGATCATTTCGGGCATAGGGGCATTATCCTCAAATCTTTCACAGTACGTTGATACTTATTTACAGAAATTTGTCAAAAAACTAGATTCATATCTAAAAGACTCAACGCAAGTCCTCAACATTTTAGAACAGATAGACTGGCAAGATAATCTCATCTTAGTTACTGGAGATATAACTTCATTATATACTATAATAGATCATGAGAAGGGTATTAAGGCTATTAAGAAATATCTAGACACTGATCCAGACATGAAGTCAAAGCAAAAGGATTTTCTACTAAAGAGCATAGCTTTTATATTGAAAAAATAATTATTTTATGTACAACGATAAGTTCTATCTACAGATAGAGGGTACCGCTATGGGCACGAGGTTCGCACCAAGTTACGCCAACCTGTTTGTTTGCAGCTGGGAGGAGTCTTTCTTCCAGGTTAGTGACTATGGTGCGAACCTCGTGCTCTATAAGCGGTACATAGATGATGTCCTGATAATATGGCGGGGGTCCAAAGTAGAGTTAGTAAATTTGTTTTCTGATATGAATGCCAACAATATGGGTATGCATTTTACATTTGATTATAGTAAAGAAAATGTTGTCTTTTTAGACTTAGAAATTATGACAATTAATAGGAGTTTGGAAACAAAGACACATTTTAAGGAGGTGGACTCCAACAATTTTATACATGCTAATAGTTGCCACCTCCAACAATGGAAGGATAATATCCCTGTTGGCCAAAGCCTGAGAATAAAAAAGAACTGTTCCAGACCCTCAGATTTTGAGAATCAAATTATAACTCTAATTGACAAATTTAAAGATAGGGGATATAATGACGAGGTTGTAAATAGGGCTGTAAATAGGGCAAGGGAGACAGATAGAGAAGCATTACTTTCATATAAACAAAAACACCCCAATGAAAATACAGAAAAGATAAATGTCCCATTTATTATGGAATATAACATTGATCATGGTATTATGAGGAAGATTTTAAATAAACATTGGTCCATACTCAAAGCTGACCCCATATTGGGAAGTTCACTTCCAGACAAACCCAGAATGATTTTTAAAAAAACAAAAAAAATTTAAATCCATTCTGGCACCTAGTGCTCGAAATGGAAATAAAAAATGATGCTTCACACAAAAGTATTTATATGGAGAAAAGATATCCGTTTTTTTTCCCTGCTACTCCTGCAAGGCGTGCAAGCATAGCGACAAAAGAAGTACTATAAATTTGCACAAGTCAGGAGATGAAATTATCATTAAGGAATGTATCAGGTGCTCAACCAAAGGGGTAGTCTATGTTATCAAATGCACATGTAATTTGGTGTATTTTGGAGAGACTAAAAGAATGATAAGAGATAGAATAAGGGAACATCTCTTATGCATTGAGAAAGGAGTTGAAGACACTAATCTGTACAAACATTTTAAACATACACATAATGGGAATACAAAAGATTTAAAATATTGGGCGATAATGCATATTAAACAAAATTGGAGAGGAGGCAACATAGAAAAATTTCTAAAACTGAAAGAGGCTGAATTTATATATAAGTATGACACATTATATCCTGCAGGTCTAAACTCTGAGTTGGATATCTCCCCTTTTTTATTAGACTAGCTAATGTCGTTACCGGTTAGACTAAGATATTACTAATTTTAAGTCCCCTATATTTATCTGTTTTATCTTTATATCATATGTGTATATTGTATTTACTTAAGTGTCAAATCATGACATATTACAGTTATGCTGCTAGTAAACTATGTTAACACATTATTTTAGTAATAATTCAGTATACTTATTTATTTTTCATTTTTCACATTTTTTAATTCTTATATCAAATTATTTATTTAATATTATGAAATATACTGCATAGGATTGGTTGCCTCACTAATCAGGTTTGCCAATGCCACCTTAAATATTGAAGAGAAATTATTTTTGCAATTCAAGATAAAATTCCACCTTTAGTAAACTACCAATTAACTTTGGACCAATGAAATTTGGGATACACCTTTAAAAAGGTGCATATGCTGTGACTAACTCATCTTGAAAAAGCCCTGTATAGGGAGAAACACGTTGATGAAGTCACAACTATAGTTATTTATTCACATTCTAAGCTGGAGCTACACTTGTGAGTGTGCATTGCTGTTGGAAGTAGTTACCCTTGATATAACAAAGAATCTGCAATTGTCAGCTGGACCGGCAGAGACTGACATTATTGGCAAGCAAGGTCGACAGAATCCGACAAGGGTACTACTGCACGGAACTTTTCCGCAGAGAAATATCAGAGCTCCTCAGTTTGAGGATTGGACAAAGCTAATTCTTTCACACATTACTCCTTCAAAGGTATCTTGCGTGTTGTTATACACTTAAGAGCAGATACCTTGGTAGCGGAAATTTCAGTTACCTTCTAAAGCCGCTCCGATAAAGGACCAATCAGGAGGCCGATCCAGGACAGCGCCCATAAAGGTGACGTCACCCCGCTACGGCGGTAACTTTGAACACAGAGACATCAGCACACACAGTGTGGGGGTAAGCCTGCGGTTGATCGCTAACTTAGAGTATGAACTTTGGAATTTACTCCTGATATCTTTCCAACTTGAACTGTATTAGTTCCATTGGCCTACAATAACGGATCTTCCTCTATATATATTTTTATGTGGTGGCAACCTGAGTTTTATTTTTATTTTTAACGGAGACGTCCATTAGTTTTATGCATTTATACAATTTTTAAGAGAATTGTCTAATATCATTCTTTTATGCTTTATGAAGTATATTAAATTGGCATAGTCCTTTTTTAAATGTAAGATTTGGTCTCTTTTTTCAACCTCAGTATCTTATACATATTAAGAACACTAGTGTACTGTTTAAAGGGATACCCTTTGTAATTTGAAATATTAAGTATTTCATTTTCTACTGTGTATACACACCATTAATGAATAGCACTTTGAATTCATTTAGATTTTGTTTTTGATAGCACTTTATTTGCAGGATATACCTGGTTTTATTATATTCACGTTTAGAGTTACGTCACCTTTAGCTTTTTAGCGCTCCTGTTTTCTGTTATTTCATAGTACTATTTTCTGGCCTATATTAGGGACCTTTAGGTCTTTTCAGGAGTTTGGTGTATCACCCTGCGCTCATATTTAACCTTTATTTTAGATATCACTAGTAGACTTAGGCCTCAATATTCAAAACATCGTCAAAGAAAAGCTGCTTGGCCAAGCAGTGCCAGTGAGCAGCAATGTCTTTCCTATAGAAGTCAATGGGAGCGTGATATCACCACTGCATCGCCGATCGCCTACATTATACTGTGGCCAGGTAGGGGCCCTATTTGAAGTTGGCCTACATGGCACAGACAGTGTGCTCACTGAAACTAAAAATAGTTTCTGTGTAGGCACACTCCAAATATTAATGCATACAAAAGAGAGAAACACTCTACCAGGAATGAACAACAACTCAGTAGCTTGCTCTATGGTGAGTTTCCACCCAGTAGCAGACTCTTTCAGCCCAGTTGTGCTTTTCACATAGGAAAACTTTTCTGAAGTATAACAGTCTGATCCCACCAAGTAATGTCAGTCCAGCCCCAAAATACCAGGCTATACTCCTGTGAACAAGTAACATGACAACCCCATATGATCGTTTCGGCCTTCTGTGGGCCTCGTCAGTGAGGTGCAGCCATATTCCTCTAAACACAATGGGCAAGGAGTCCATGTCTGCTTTCCCCCATCACCCTTAGATTGAGCAAAAAGAGGCTGCTTCTAGTGTGGTAATTAACCATAGAACAAGCTATTATGCTATTGCTCATTCCCAGTTTGAGCGCTACTCTTTTTTTTGTATATGCAGATTGTGACCCTGACGGAAGTCTCCCTAAGGGTGATGCGGGAAACCAGACGTGGACCCATTGCTCAGTGTGCCTAGAGGGATATGGCTGCATCTCACTGACGAGGCCAACACTAGGCTGAAATGTAAATCTGGGGTTTTTTCCATTTCTCTCATTTAGAGAGGGATTGCCTGGTATTTTCGGGCTGGACTGCACTTTTTAGTCAGGATCAGGCTGATATACTACAGGAAAGTTCTTCTCTGTGAAAGGCACATGTTGAGCAAAAAGAGGCTGCTCCTAGGGTGGTAATTAGCCATAGATAAAGCTATTATGCTATTGTTCATTCCCAGGTTGAGCGCTTCTCTCTTTTTGTATACTCCAAATATTGCTAGCGGGACCTAAGTTTTAATACATCTACTCTAACTACCTTTTCTATTGGATGATCAGAATTTTAAATTAAATACGTTCTTGCTATTTGCTGATTAAAATCACCCAATAGGGATTTACTGGTTTAAAAACAGTCAATTGGGATGAAGTGGTATCCCTATACAAAGGGGTTCTGCGCAGAGCAGAGTCTGCCACTGCGAGTGGAGGGTTATTTGTATTGTAGAGGGGGGGGGGTATTTTTTTATTTGTAAAAGAGCTCAATTATCTTAAAGGGACACTGAACCTAAATTTTTTCTTTCGTGATTCAGATAAAGCATGCATATTTAAGCAACTAATTTACTCCTATTATCAAATTTTCTTCATTCTCTTGGTATCTTTATTTGAAATGCAAGAATGTAAGTTTAGATGCCGGCCCATTTTTGGTGAACACACTGTGTTGTTCTTGCTGATTGGTGGATAGATTCACCCACCAATAAACAAATGCTTTCCATGGTCTTGAACCAAAAAAATAGCTTAGATGCCTTCTTTTTCAAATAAAGAAAGCAAGAGAACGAAGATAAATTTAAAGTATATGTAAATTAGAAAGTTGCTTAAATTTGCATGCTCTATCTGAATCAAGAAAGAAAAAAATTGGGTTCAGTGTCCCTTTAAGGGCAATGCCCTACCAAAGGCCCTTTTAACGGCTATTGTTATTTATTTTAGTGTTAGGGTCTAGTTTTTTTTGTTTTGTAGATTGTTAGGTATAATGGCGTGTTTTTTATTTTGGAAACTATATATTTTTTATTTTCTGTAACAGATTTTTTAATTATATTGTAAAAGTTTTTCTTTAATGTAATTTAGAGAGCTTAGTTTAGAGGGGGTTTAGGTAGAAAAGGGTTAGTTTGCAATGGGGGTTGTGGCAATTTAGGGTTAATAGTTTAGTGCACTTTCGGTGGGCTAGTGATGGTATAGGGTTGAATAGGATAGGTACTTGCAGTGGGCTAGTGGTGGTATAGGGGTTAATAGGATAGGTACTTGTGGTAGGCTAGTGGCGCTATAGGGCTTAATAGGATAGGTGTTTGCAGTAGGCTAGTGGTGCTATATGGCTTAATAGGATAGGTACTTGCGGTGGGTATGTGGTGGTATAGGGGTTAATAGGATAGGTACTTTCAAGGGATCCTTTACTATACATCGCCAATGTGGGCGGCGATGCTGGGTGTTGTCTATAGCCAACATCACTGAACAATGACATGTATAGTAAACGCCTCTCAGCGATGCCGCTATGTTGGTAAGGACACGTCAGACCAAATTTTTGTAGCCAGAGGCTCGATCGCTAAGGCAAATAGCAGGGGTGAAAGTGGGCACCCCTGCCTAGTGCCATTCTATATGCTAAACGGCGGGGTCTGGAATACTAGGCCCCTGACAATAGCGGTTGGGGCCGAGTACAGGGCACTGATAGCCTTGCAAGTTGCACCAGGAAAATTAAATGCTTGAAGTGTTCCCCACAGATAGTCCCACCGAACCCGGTCAAAGGCCTTCTCAGCATCCAAAGAGATGACTGAGAAGGGCTTATTCATCCTGGTGGACTCACTTATTATGTTAATAAGGCATCTGGTGTTATCTGGCCCCTCCTGGTTGTAGATAAACCCAACCTGATCAGAACTAATTAAGCCCGGCAATAGCTTGCCAATACGGCTAGCCAATACCTTGGAGTAAATTTTAATGTCTGCATTGATCAGGGAAATCGGTCTGTAATTAGAACAGAGAGAGGGGTCTATATCCGGTTTGGGTATCATAACGATAGTAGCCTGTAAAAACTCTTCCTTAAAGGTGCCATCCTTTCCTGCCAAGTCAAAGAACCTAAGCAGGTATGGAGCGAGTTCATGAATATACAGCTTGTAGAACTGGGCGGGGAATCCATCAGGGCCAGGGGCCTTAAAAGGCTTCAGGTGCTTGATGGTTTGTTTGATTTCGAACAACGAGTTTGGTGTGGTGAGCGTGCTTTGTTGCTCTGCCGTGAGTGTGGGTAAGTTCAGGGTAGACAGGTAAAGTCTGATGTCGTGAATGGAGGTAGGTGCTGGGCTCTCTGCAGTGCCAATATTATATAATTTGGAGTAGAAGTCAGCAAAGCTTTCTCCTATTAGGGACGGTTTCTTATACAATTTTTTATTATGGAGGATTTGTGAAATGCGAAAAGTACTGTGCTTGTGTCGTAATTTGTTGGCCAATAAAGTGTCGGCCCTGTTTCCCTTGTGGTAAAAGAGTTGTTTTAGTTTAGATAAATTATGCTGGGTACGTTTTTACTCCAATCGGCTAATATGATCCCTAATGGCTTTGATTTGTTCTGTCACTTCTGTTGAAATAGAGGCACGGTTGCTAGTTTCTAGGGTTCTAAGTTTGGTGTGTGCCTGTGCCAGTGTTAGGCTAGCCATCTTTCTAAAATGGCTTTGTTTGCGGATTATGAGACCCCTACCGTCGCTTTAATGGAGCCCCAAAGAATATCATCAGGGTTCTGTCCGTTGTCATTCTGTCGAAGCAGTTCAGACACGTTGCGTCTTAGTTCTTCCCTAAAAGGGATGTCCGCCAAGATATGACGTGGGAGGCACCAGCTGGCTCTGGGGAATGGCTTGTCTGTGAGGTGTTGATCGGCAGTAAGCAGATCGTGATCTGACCAGGAGCTTAGGGAAATCTCTGAGCGTGTGATCGAGTCTAAAGTCTCTGCATGACAGAATATGTGGTCCAGTCGGGAATATGCTTTATGGGGGTGCCACTAGTGAGTGTAGTCTCTTTCTCTGGAATTTAAGGACCTCCACGTATCAAAATAGCTGTGGTGAGACATTATAGTCCAGAACTTAGCAGAAATATTGTTTGCCTGAGGATTGTTGTTGTCTGGGTTCTTGGTCTTATGGTTTAAGGTGGGGTCCCATGTCATGTTGAAGTCACCCACCAGTATGACTCGTCCCTGTCTGTATTGATTAACTATTTGGAGAATTTTACGGAGGCGTGCGGGCTGGCGGGAGTTGGGAAGGTAGATAGATACTAACGTGTGTAGTGTGTGGTTTAGTCTACAGATTAAAATAGTGTACCCGGCCTGCGGGTCTTTGAGTACTTGTATTTGCTCGTAGGCCACTCTGCGATGCAGGAGTATGGCTGTACCCCTAGCCTTCTTGGTAAAAGGGGAATGGTCAGGGACCCAATATGAGTGGGAATGAAAGCGTTGAGGTGAGTCTATCTCCCAATGAGTCTCCTGTAAAAAGACTACATCAGGGTTGTGAAAATGAAGTTCACGAGTCAAGAGGCTTTGCTTATAGGGGGAATTAAGGCCTCTGACATTGTGGGTAAGAAGTCTAAGACTGTTTGCCATTGTTATGGAAAGGGGGAGGGAAAGGGAGGGGCAGGGGGGGTAGAAATAGTTAGGAGTTTCAAATTGGATTTTAAGTCATTGAGTGCTGTACTAGGTTATGAGGTGGAAGTAATCCACCTGGTTGGAACCCTGGCGTGGGCTGCCATTGTGGGGGGAGCTATAAGAGGAGCAAGGTTAGTGAGGTCCGGGATGTCTAGCCTCACTCCATCTATGAGTAAAACTAGTCTCGTAAGTGTCTATATAGTAGAAACATCTAAATAAAAGTGTATCAGTGAAGTAATATGTAAACACAAGTAATAACAGTAAAATATTAGCCAACTCATGATGACCCCTTGTAACATCCTAATATAACACAAACTATAACAGAAAGAGGCAGAAACATAAACAAGTTATCAGAAAACATCAGTAATATGGTTTCAGTCAAACCTGATTTAGATCCTTCTCATGTTTAGGGTCACCTGCCATCTATGATGGAGGAAGAGAGATTCAAGAGAGGAGACCGAAGTCATCACCAGATAGGTTCTAGTGATCAAGGTGGAGATACAGGAGGTCCCTGAGAGTCCTGCAATAGCTGCGTTTTTTGTCTTTTGGGCCGCTGATCTTTTGGAGGCCAATCAGGTGCTGTGGCTTTTAACTTTGCCTTGACAGGAGCAGGTTCCATTAGACTTCCTTTTGTAAGGCCCCATTGTGCAAGTAAAGTGGACTCCTGGGCCAACGAGGACACTATGTGAGTTTGATTATCCTTCGAGATAATCAGTTTGGCCGGGTAGCCCCATTGGTACTTAAGGCCCGCCTTTCTAAGTTCCAAAGTGACTGGTTGGTACAGTCTTCGATGTTGCAGTGTGTGAGCCGACAGATCCGGTAATAATTGAAAATTTTGGAATTTCTCTGCTAATGATGGTTTGCGGAAAGCAGCCTGCATAAGCTTATCCTTAAAAAGGAAGCTGTGAAAGCAGACAATGAAGTCTCTAGGTTTATCTTGTGAGACGGATCTTGGGCGCAGGGCTCTGTGAGCTCTCTCCATCGTGGTAGTCATACCTTCAGTAGAATCTGTAAGTCCATAGACGAGACATCTTCTGGTATGCCTCGGAACCTGATATTGTTCCTTCGGGCATGGTCTTCAACATCTGCCAGTTTAAATTCAAGTTGACTTAATTGGTCTGACAGTGGTGATGTCGTTGTGCTTTCTCTCTAGGGAGTCCACCCTATCCCCTATTTCTGAAATATCCTTCTTCATCTCAGCATGGCTCCTTTGAATTTCCTTTGTAATGGAACGTATTTGCTGGGCAAACATTTTTATAAGGGTCTCTTCTGTGATGTAGTGTTGGGATCGGGAGAGTCGAGCAACATCAGGTTGGGACCTCTCGTCTACAGATTCCGATTCACTTAGATCTTCATGCGAGTCTTCTTCAGGTCTCCTGATTGGTTGCGTAACATGGTCTAGGACCATTTTCTTAGTTGGTCCAGGGGTCCTGGGTTGCCGCCTGGAGGTGTGGGGCATTTTTGGCTGTATCTGAGTAACCGGCCGGCCACCAAAGGAGCAAGTCTGAGAACAGAATATTAGGTAGACAAGGCTGTATATGGCTAAATTAGATGATCAGGGTTAATTACATTTCAATTCAGCACAATAATTACACTTAAAAACGAGAATGATCATGTGCTTAAGGAGTGAGGCCAAGAGGTTCCACCCATCCCCTACCCCTCCATTGCACCGGTCAGATTAGGACCAGAATTCTACCCGCAAAGAAGGAGGCAGGGGAAGCTACCACGTGGAGGCAGGGGCCAGCAAGAACCCCCCAGGCACAGGTTAAGCAAGGAGATCCCTATAACCCACAAACTCCCAGCTGGCCCAGGAACAGGGGATACGAACCGAAGGAAGGGAAAAGGGGAAGGGAGAGTGACCAACTCAGACAGGCTGAGTCGGAAAGGGAGGGCCGGCTAGAGATCCCCTGGCAGCAAGACACACACAAAGATAAAAAAGAAAAAAGGCAGGTCTGGTGGGGTGTATCCCACCGTTAGTGTTTGCACAGGGGTATTATTGGGGAACTGGAGGGATGCTACCAAGTCTCACTATATTAGCACTAGTTTGGCAAGGGTGTATATAAACAAGATGTATCACCTCAATTGCAGGCCCACTGCAGCTCTGAGGGCTGTAAGTAGGTTACAGGACATGTAGTGCTGGGGGTATATTAGGCAACAGGTGCACTGGTGATACCTGGGGTAACAGGAATAGTACAAAGTGTAAAGTGGGGAGACTATCAGTGTATGGACAGTAAGAGAAGGGTGTGAGGGTCAGAGGTGTGTACCAAGACCAAGGTCCCTGTGGAAGAAAGGTACAGGTTAAGTAAAAAACACTGCACTCTGAATTTTTTAGAATTACAGAGACACCTGAGCTGATGCAGCAGCCTTAAGTATATGTTGAATAACAAACACAACATACAAGATGCACCTTATGGGGACAAACCCCAGTGTTCCACTAACTGCTGACACTGCAAGTGGATTTATAAAAATCTTATCAGGAGTTCTCTGTTGGTTCCAATTATAGGGGGTGCAAGCAGCCTATGCAGGAATAATAGTAATTAGGCCCATATGAGGTGAGTTAAAAGGTCTACTTACAAGCTATGACTCACTTGTGTATAGAAAGTGCAATTCCTTGAATGCGTGCCTGTGTTGGGAATTCTAAAATGCAACACTAGGCTAAGCAGGCACAAAATAACATGTAGTGAGAGTTAGTACTAGGTATCCAGCGAGTTCTTAGGACTAGTATGGCCAAGTGTTCCAAATATTTAGGCCAGTATGTTATGGATTGCGCCTCTTTTATTTTTTATTTTTCCCCCTCTCTGATCAAATATCCCTAATTTAGGGCCCAAGGACCCCCAAAGCTTACAAGCTGCCCACAGTAGTAAATTGAGTTGCACTGTGTATGCGCTGTAGTGTTAGATAAACCTTATTTCTCTGGGGAGAGACCGTGTGAGGCTAATTGCATGCCTCTGGGAGACAGGGAGAACAGTCAGTGGCACCAGCCCAGAAGTGAACCCATGTGGCTTGAAAACAAAAATAAACTGCTATGCAGCCTTGTACTACTCTGAAGTCAGACCAGAGCTTGTAGGTATGCGAGCCCTAACAGGCTTTTTTAGATCTATGGTTAATTAAGAGCTGAGTAAAAGCTGTGTGGTTTATTAAAAGGGCTGTAAAAGGGTATTAAGGCCATCCAGGGAGAAGACTTCTGGTATCTTTAATTATGTGTCTCAGTGATTTTGCTGAGGTGATTTGTGTGAAGATCGCTTACTTATGGTAAGAGCTCTCAGGTAGGCTCAAGTTCAGCAGAATACCGTTCTTTCTATCTCATCAGATGGTAAGTGGCCTCCGGAGTGGAGCCCCGACCCTCCGGAGGTAAGGAGCCGACAAGAGTTGCACTCTCCCTGAGCCTGAGTGGCGTATGGAGCTGTGTGCTTGTCTTTGTACTCGTATAGCTGTAGGTGCCTTACCGGAGGGTAGTGGGGCATAGTCGTAGGCTATTCATTGCAATTGAGGGGTTAGGGTGAGTTCTAGTTGACTACTTAGTGTGGGCCTGCAGTGTATACGTCTCTCCGGTAAGGAATTAAGATGGCCGCCGTTCTCTCCAAATATACAGGGAGTGCAGAATTATTAGGCAAATGAGTATTTTGACCACATCATCCTCTTTATGCATGTTGTCTTACTCCAAGCTGTATAGGCTCGAAAGCCTACTACCAATTAAGCATATTAGGTGATGTGCATCTCTGTAATGAGAAGGGGTGTGGTCTAATGACATCAACACCCTATATCAGGTGTGCATAATTATTAGGCAACTTCCTTTCCTTTGGCAAAATGGGTCAAAAGAAGGACTTGACAGGCTCAGAAAAGTCAAAAATAGTGAGATATCTTGCAGAGGGATGCAGCACTCTTAAAATTGCAAAGCTTCTGAAGCGTGATCATCGAACAATCAAGCGTTTCATTCAAAATAGTCAACAGGGTCGCAAGAAGCGTGTGGAAAAACCAAGGCGCAAAATAACTGCCCATGAACTGAGAAAAGTCAAGCGTGCAGCTGCCAAGATGCCACTTGCCACCAGTTTGGCCATATTTCAGAGCTGCAACATCACTGGAGTGCCCAAAAGCACAAGGTGTGCAATACTCAGAGACATGGCCAAGGTAAGAAAGGCTGAAAGACGACCACCACTGAACAAGACACACAAGCTGAAACGTCAAGACTGGGCCAAGAAATATCTCAAGACTGATTTTTCTAAGGTTTTATGGACTGATGAAATGAGAGTGAGTCTTGATGGGCCAGATGGATGGGCCCGTGGCTGGATTGGTAAAGGGCAGAGAGCTCCAGTCCGACTCAGACGCCAGCAAGGTGGAGGTGGAGTACTGGTTTGGGCTGGTATCATCAAAGATGAGCTTGTGGGGCCTTTTCGGGTTGAGGATGGAGTCAAGCTCAACTCCCAGTCCTACTGCCAGTTTCTGGAAGACACCTTCTTCAAGCAGTGGTACAGGAAGAAGTCTGCATCCTTCAAGAAAAACATGATTTTCATGCAGGACAATGCTCCATCACACACGTCCAAGTACTCCACAGCGTGGCTGGCAAGAAAGGGTATAAAAGAAGAAAATCTAATGACATGGCCTCCTTGTTCACCTGATCTGAACCCCATTGAGAACCTGTGGTCCATCATCAAATGTGAGATTTACAAGGAGGGAAAACAGTACACCTCTCTGAACAGTGTCTGGGAGGCTGTGGTTGCTGCTGCACGCAATGTTGATGGTGAACAGATCAAAACACTGACAGAATCCATGGATGGCAGGCTTTTGAGTGTCCTTGCAAAGAAAGGTGGCTACATTGGTCACTGATTTGTTTTTGTTTTGTTTTTGAATGTCAGAAATGTATATTTATGAATGTTGAGATGTTATATTGGTTTCACTGGTAAAAATAAATAATTGAAATGGGTATATATTTGTTTTTTGTTAAGTTGCCTAATAATTATGCACAGTAATAGTCACCTGTACACACAGATATCCCCCTAAAATAGCTATAACTAAAAACAAACTAAAAACTACTTCCAAAACTATTCAGCTTTGATATTAATGAGTTTTTTTGGTTCATTGAGAACATGGTTGTTGTTCAATAATAAAATTAATCCTCAAAAATACAACTTGCCTAATAATTCTGCACTCCCTGTACTTAGGTTAGTTCAGTTCAGTTGCGGTGCTGCTATTAGACTCCCTACCTCTCTCGCTGAACGGAGAGCTGAGGTTCTCAGGTGAGGAGCTCACTGCTGGCGGAAAGGGATATGTTGCCCAGCCGTAGTAGCGTGCAGTTGTCCCCTTCCTGTTCTGAGCTCCGTAGGGATCTGCCAAATCTTCTCCAAACCTAAGAATATTGATGGGGTATATCGAGGGAGATTGTACTTTCTGTCTTTTGATAGTTTAAAGGCATAAGTTGGTATTTTTTCCTCTATCTGAGCTGGTCAAATGCCCAGAGCTTCACTCAGACACGTCTGCTGTATATGGCAGTTAGCTCCGCCCCCCAGGTTTTAATTTTTATTTCACAGGTAAGTTTGTATTTATTTTTAAATAGGTATTTTGTTAATAATTGTAACTTTACTTTGGTGTATTTTAATTATGTTAAAGTTAGGGGGTGTTAGGTTTAGAGGTTAATAATTTTATTTAGTGTTTGTGATGTGGGGGGACGGTGGTTTAGAGGTTAATAGGTTTAGTTAGTGTTGGCGATGTGGGGGATGGTGGTTTAGAGGTTAATAGGTTTAGTTAGTGTTGGCAATATGGGGGCAGCAGTTTAGATGTTAATAAGTTTAGTTAGTGTTGGTGATGTAGGGGGGACGGCGGTTTAGATAATTTCGTTTTGGCATATTCCTTATGTTAAGTTAAAACATTTTTCAGATCCATTCTTTATTCATATTTATTATTCTATTCTAAACTTTAGAATAGAATAATGGATATGAATAAAGAATGGATCCGAAATAACGAATGGATCCGAAATAACGATTTAACTTAACTAATTTGCCGAAACGAAATTATATATTTAACTAATGAAAACAAAACTAAACAATTTTTTTCCCTGTGCACATGTCTAATCTACAGTTACTAATAAAGAATATAAAATGTACTTCTGTATGAGTTGCAACACTACTCATGTTATATACTTGTTGACCTGTAGGGGGTTATCTAAGCAATATACTGGATGTATAAAAACATCTCTTAAAGATCGTATTTTGGAGCATATATGTTCAATTGAGGACCCTGATTCAGACAACACTTGCACAATTCAGATGTTAAATTGTTGACACTACAAGGTATTGATCACATTCCTAAACTTACATGAGACCTATTGGATTTTCACCTTACAAAATGAAAACCCACTGGGCCTCAACTCTAGTTTATGTCTTAACTTATTTGTTTAATAATGTAGAAATAAAAATATATAACATTTTATTCACATGATATATTGATATGTCACCATCAAGAATATATAATATCAGTTTCAGTGGTATTTGTATTATTTCTACATAATATGGTTTTGTGTGCCAGTATTAACTGTGTGATATAAAGTATAGCTCGAAGTGCCAGAACTTTTTCTGAATATATTTATAGCATCAGATGTGATATGCAATATCTGTATGTCATTGTTAATCAAGAATATTTAACAATATAAATATTGTTCCTCTTGAATGATTAGTATACTATTGTAAAATAGTCATTGTCTCTTTAAATTATGGCATTAAGGGCTCTATTTATCATTCCATTTCTCCTATATTTTCTCCTAAAAGTTCTCAAGAGAAATAATTCCCCTATTTATCATTCAAAAATAATACTAAAATTGGGCAAGTTCGACTGCAAAATTATCCTACTCTGTTCTCACTCTCCTTGGAGAACATGTTCTCCAATAAAAAGGGTTAAATTAGATCTTTGTAGTCTTATTTCATATAGTTCTTCTCATTATTCTCCTAGTTACCAATTTATCACTTATATTCTCCTGTGGAGGACTGAAAGTTCCCCTGCAAGTTCCTACCTTAAAGTTATCCATAGCTGTGGAGAACAGCATTAGAAATCTATTCTCTACCAGTTGTAGAAGCAGTTACACACAAAATAAGGGCTCTACAAGGTGAAAAAATTATCTATAACAAAGCACAATAATAATGGTTATTGGAGTGCAATAATAATTTATGATGGAGTTAAAAAAATATATAATAGAGCACCAAAATGATATATAACAGAGCATAAAAATGATATCTATTGGGGCATAAAAATAAGATATAAAAAAGCACTAAAATTTAAGCACTAAAACAATGAAAATGTAGATCTATATGAACGTTTGCTGAAGAGGGGCGTTAACAAAGCTACTAGGAAGGCTGTATACAGATTTCTATTGGTTTATATATAAATGACATGGAGAATAGTTGCTTATTTTTAGTGATAAATAAGGAGAAGATACTAATCCGACTGGAAAAATTTATCACTAGTTCTCCCCAGCTCTCCTCAGCTCTCCCATGGAGAAAAAACAACTTTTTTATGATAAATATGGGCGCACATATATAAGGAGAGCTGTGGAGAACTGTTAGGAGAACAGAAAGGAGAATTCCCCAAATGATTGATAAATGCGCATGTGCACGAAACGCATCTGGGACGGAGTGACTCCCCTGCTCTGTAATGGATATGTTGTGTTTATGTGAAATTAATGCACTGTGTGCTTTTAATGTCTGCTAATAAACTTTGGACAACTTTTGACAATTATGATTTGTGCGTGGTGAGTGCCTGGATTTTGTCTTTTGAAATATCAGTGACAGCCTTCCTTTAAACCAGCTGTACCTACTGTACCTATCTGGTATTCTGTGACAGTCTCACCCTTTACTGCACAACTCAAGCACCAGTGTCAATTGAACTTTGTTACTGTTACCTAGTTAAAGGGACAGTAAAGTCATAAATATACATTCATGATTTAGTCGTTTTTTTTGTAATAATAATAAAAAATAATTAGGCAACTTACCTAATGCTTTTCAGTAAATAGTGAAAACAACATGACTATTTAATGCGTTTGAAATGTAAGGGAAATTAAGAAATTAAAGGATGTTAGCATTTGGGGAACTAAATTAGTTTTGAATTAAATATAATATTTGGAAAGCATTACTTAAAAATGATTTTTTTCCAATTATTTTAGATTTTTTTTATTATGATCTGAGTTTCATAATAGTGTGATATATTATTATGACATAATTAGGATAGTGTTTTGACCTATTTTTTTTAATAGCTGTTCATAGTTAAAAATATTATTTATTAATGCATAGGGGTCAATTGTACGGAGCTTGATGCCCGTGTTTCCGGCGAATATGATCGGGTTGATTGACACCCCCAGCTAGCGGCCAATTGGCTGCGAATCTGCAGGGGGCGGTATTGCACCAGCAGTTCACAAGAACTGCTGGTGCAATGAAAAATGCTGACAGCGTATGCTGTCGGCATTTATCGATGTGCAGCGGACGTGATACGCTACATTGTATCATGTCCGCTCGCACATTAATAAATTGACCCCATAATGTTTCAGAAGTTTGTGTAAAATATTAAAGTCTGCAGTTCTGCAGGTATGCTGGAGGTTGCTGTAACACAAATTATTGTCCTGCACCCTAAACCCTAATAAAAAATTTAACAAGTGCATATCAAGTTGTCTGACTGCTGTTATCCAAAATGCCTCTGCCTTAAAGGGACATTATACACCAATTTCCATGTAACTGAATGCAGTAGACACTACTATAAAAAAGAATATGCATTTATACTGATCTAAAAATCCAGTGTAAAACCTTTTACAAAACGTACTAAGAAGCTGCCAGTTTAGCACTGTTGATGAGGTTAGGCTCAGATAATCATTGATAGGGGATGAGAAAGCAGGAAGGGCTTGGTTAGGATTCTGAAAATCAGCACAATGTTATTAAAAAATAACTCCCGATTGGGCTATTTCAATGGTACATCCACAAAACATTTATGCAAATAGATATCTAGTGTACAATGTCTCTTTAAGTGGAAACAGTAGCAACCTGTATGTTTTGAGCAGCAGCATGATGCTAAAATTAATTCTAACTAGAGAGTAGAATCCAGTTGACTATGTAGAGTATAACAAAATCAGCAGAGAAAGAGGACAAGAAGGGTAGGTGAAGAGAGAGGGAAAGAATAGAAGTTATTAAAAAAGTAGGCTTGAGTTCTGTTAGAACACTAAAATGCATATATTAGATCTGAACTTTTATCGTTATATATTTTTGTGTTCCATTTTTTAAAAAAAAAAAGACAACTTTATCATCATTATTATGTGAATTTCCTTTCCTGAGGTCTGCTGTGCTACAAGGGAGGAGAAGGACAAAATGCTGGACAAGCATTTAAAGAACCCTTTCCCCTAAAAGTACAGCAAAGCTAATTCTACAGATCTATAGACAAACAGCAAGGAGAAACCGAGGCTGGCTGCACCCTTAAAGAGAGGGAAGTTCCTTTAACTTTTTTTGTTACTATTTAATTTTAATTATATATTTGATCCGGAACTGCCCCTGATACAAGCAGATAAATTGTTTCCAACTCCCTACATATGTACTGCACAGAGATGGTAACTATGGCATGCTTGTTGGCACACAAAAATGTTGACCTATAGCAAGTAGTTCAGCACTGGGGTTACTGTTATACTACATGTTGCTAGGGCCATACTACTTGCTTCAATGTCAAAAAGATGTTCCACCTCTGGTATTTGCATTGGGACATTAAGGTAGGGAGACAACATTTTATGTGTAGCAGGGAGTTATACATAAATAGTATTTGCATTTCTGCTTTGAAGCACAAGCTTTTATTGTTACTGTTGTGAAGTTCAGGAGAGAGCTGCTTATATGAACTGTTGCTTTGATCTCTTAACGTTGTTTTTCGTATTCAATTTACAGGTAATAATAAAGTAAACATTTTCTTTGGAGTCTTTCATGTATGAATCAATACAGTCAGGGTGTACATTTTTAATCATCTCATTTTCTTGCAAATAAAAATAATTAAACTGTTTTTTCAGTTAAATAAAATGCACACAAACAAATTTGTAATTCACTCTTTTTCTGTGTCTGCCTCACCAGCTCTACATATTTCCTAAGCGCTAGCAGAAATAAATAGCATACATTGGTTGTATTTTGCCATTGTGGATTTTAAACCTCTATCAATAATGTGCGTTTAGAATGAATATGACAATATATTTATAGCTTTTGTAACATTTTACCAAGTCCAGCATTGCATTGCATTGTAAAAACATTATAGTAAAGAAAGCTATGGAAATGTTTTCTCCTGTTTTGATGTTACTGGTTTGGAATTTTTACTGACCTTTTACTGTTTCTTTTTTGTGCTGCTCCATATTTTTTTGTATTGCTTCAATGGCTTTTGTGAGCTTAAGTCTATTTCACTTTACTTAGAAGATTAATGTTTGTCTAGTGTTTACAATTCCATGCTCCATTCTATAAATGCTGCACTTAAAAAAAGAAATTGGATCATAAAAATGACCAAGGGCTATGGGGCAATGATAATTTATATGTCTGTAAACCAATGCTAGGCCATCTAATGCACACGCTGACATTCTTTTGAACATATAGCAATCTTTGCTATGGCCAACATCAAACAAACATCTTTTTCTCACTCTGCAGTACTTTCCATTTGGTAATCATTTAGTCATTCTCTTTTCATTTCACTTATGAAATCACATGAAAAAAATCTTTAGTATCAACTATCAACACTACTTACTCTGCTTGACTGCAAACATGCAAACTAATTTGTATTATATTCTCTCAGTTGCTCTTTATTATATTATAGCAGCTAATGTATTCACAGAAATGCACAGTGCCCAGGAAGCTGATATGTTGTAGAAGCTGGAATGCTGAAAACTGCAAGCACATGAAAGTGGGTGTCAGATAGAAGTCATGTCAAGCTGCACACTAAACTAAGACACACATCTGCCCTGTCTTCCTTTAATACTCAGCAATCTGTATTGGAGACATGCAATGTTACATGTTACATAAATAGAGATCAGATAATGCTCTCAGCAATAAGTAATTGGCTATTGGCTAGATTACGAGTGAAGCGCAAATGTGTGTTTCTGCAAGTGCTTTATCTGCGCTCAACCTTTTTTTACCATCATGCGCCCAGTTGCGCACGTATTTCAGTTTACAAGTAAAAAATTTGCATCCTTGCGCAGAAAAAAAGACTTTGCGAAGTTACGAACGCAAGATCGTATTCCCTCATAGACTTTAATAGCGCCTTGTTTTGAACAAAAAAAGTAACAGCTGCCAGCTTGTGCAAACGTGAGTGCAGGTTTAAAATGAGATATATGTATGCATTTCTATATATATGTATATCTGTATTTACATGTGTATATATTCCTGTAAATTCATATATACATATATAAATGCACATATAAATATGTATAGAAATACGTTCATATATATTTAGATACATACCTATATTTATACATTTGTTCCTATGGATCTTTATGTTAAAACACTTTGGCCTAGCTGACATCTCATATCTATGACCCTTATAATTTTTTATTGCAGTTTTTAAAAAAATATTTTTCATTAGATAGTGTTATTATGAGTGTAACTGTACTATTCAAGGTATTTTATATGTGTTTTGTGACACTCATTTGAGTCGTGTAACATTTAACCAGAGTTCTGACGTTACGGTAATCATACTAGCGTAAATCGTGATTGCGTTTACGCTTTTGCATTTTTCTTTAACTTGCATGCCATAAAATGTTCTTTGATAATGACACAGAGTTTTTTTTTAATAATACTGTATAATAACAGACTACCCCAATTTACATGTCAATACAAACAATATAATTAATGGAAAATTTAGAGAGCTGACTAAGCAAATTGTTTTTACTGGTCTTTTCTTACAGATCAATGACATATTCCTCAAGAATATTTTATTATAAATTCAATCGGTTAGTTTACAAGTTTTGCGTTAGAAGCTATGCGGTGCTAACAAGCAGTTTTGTCTCACCACTCACTTTACTACAGCGCTGGTATTACGGGTTTTTACAAACCCGTTTTTAAAAGACAAGAAGTGAGCGTTGAGCAAAATTTTGCTTATTACCGCACTCCAATACCAGCACTGCTTAAGTCAGCGGTGAGCTGGTGTAACATGCTCGTGCATGATTTCCCAATAGGAATCAACGGGGAGAACCGGCTGAAAAAAAGTCTAACACCTGCAAAAAAGCAGCGTAAAACTCAGTAACGCAGCCTCATTGATTCCTATGGGGAAATAAAAGTTATGTTTACACCTAAAACCCTCACATGAACAAAAAAGGAAACAGTTTAAGGAGTCACTCCTATATAAACCTGTATATCTTGTCCACAGAGTTTGTTAGTAATAATGATACCGCCCAATATATTGTAGTATTTTTCTGTGATGCAGTGGAATGGGTATGTGCAGGTGAGTGGCTAATATTGGAGCGCAAACAACATATAATTAAACAACGCCAGTATCCAGCAAACGCTGTGTGACTCACTGCTCCAAGGTTATGGTTCTGTCGGGCTTGCTGGAGGAACTACCTTTCATAAGGCTTCCATAGCCCCTTCGTTCTCTCTGCCGACTTCCACAAACGCTGGGCCCACTCCAGGGGTTTCCTTTACTCCCGCTACACTCGCAGCTCGTGTGCCCGGCTCCTATGTGTGACGTCACTCTCCGGCGTGCCTCGATCTCCTTTGCGCTGTCTTTCCTTGCGCGCCGCTCTATAGCCACTCACCACTCTCACTCCTCTGCTGCCAATCACCGCTCGATCTCCAGCGTCTGGGCTCAATCTCCGGTTCAAGGATGTGCTTTGCTGAACCAAGGTAGGGTCTCAATATTTTGAAACAAAGGAGCTTTCCGCTCCTCTAGAATATAGAAAAAATAAGTTTCCAAGAAGGCAACGACCCTCAATATATAAAAATCAAATGTCCATTTTATTTAGTACACATAGTACAAGAATATAAAAACAAGTAGAGCAGCATCAAAAAATGTACAAAAAAGCAGTAAGTAAGATCACAGTCTTATGCGTTTCAGCATAGATTTGCCGTAATCATAGACTCATTGTGAATTAGTTACAACATACATTTAAAGAACCAACTCTCACCTGATTGGTACCTTAAAAACATACACCTACTGCTTTAATTAGATAGCTTTACTAGGTCCTAAAGACCTCCCTCTCCCTCTCATCTGTCAATTTATTTTAACTCTTTGTTTCATTTATACAGGTTCACTTCTCTTCAGAACTTTTATTCTTTAGACCTGTTTATGGGTTGGCTAGAATATACCTTTCTTCTGGGGGACAATAACCCCTTCAGAGATAGAATTAAATTCTACAAAAGGTTCATTGATGACCTTATATTCATCAGTACCTTTGAACAAGAAGAGACAGAAGGCTTTATACAATATCTAAATTCATGTGTACCAGAGATAAACTTTACGTTTGAGTGGCACAAGACAGAGATTAATTTTTTAAATATTAAACTCATGTTTGATTTTCAATCTAAAGAAATACATACATCTCTGTATCGCAAAGCCATTACAGCCAATTCACTATTGCATGCTTCAAGTGCACATCCGAAGCATGTTTTTAGAGGAATTGTGAAAAGTCAGTTTCTAAGAAATAGACGCATCAATTCAAAAGAGGAAACTTTTGAAGCAGAATCTGGTGCTTTGGCAACCAGGTTCAGAAAGAGAGGTTATTCAGACAACCTAATAAAAAATACATATAAGGAGGTTCAAAAGTGTAAAAAGGAAGACCTTTTGGGAAGAAAGAAAAATAGACAAGAAAGAAAACATGAAATACAAAATAAACCAGTGTTTGTAACTAAATATTCCTTGCAATACTATGATATCTGTAGGATTGTGAGGAAGTATTTGCCTGTCCTGTATGGAGATGATCTGTTAAAGGACACTATCCAACAAGGATGTAAGTTCGTATATTCTAGAAACCTAACATTAGGTAATATGCTTTCGCCTAGTCAATTGTGAACGCCAAAAAGCCATAGTTCTTGGCTTACACATAACGGTACATACAAGTGTGGAAGAAATTGTAAGGCATGTGAACACATAAAAGTGGGCCCTAATTTTTTGTCATACTCAACAGGTCAGAATTTTGACACCAAAGGGTGTATTAAATGTTCCTCTACTTTTGTGATATATCTGATTGAATGCTCGGTACATTCCAGACAGTATATTGGAATGACATCTCGGGATGTCCGTACGAGGATAAGAGAGCACTTAGGATATATCACAAATAAAATGAGGTGCTCAGAGTTAGCACGACACTTTATAGATGAACATCATCAGAATGTGTCAACATTTAAATGGAATGCTATAGAGCTTATTAAGAGTCCTCCTAGGGGAGGTGACAAATGGTCCATTTTAGCTAGACAAGAAGTGTATTGGATCAATAAGATGGGCACATTGATTCCAACAGGTTTCAACTCGGCAAATGATATTATTAACTTTTGGGAGTGAAGGTGTTGAAATCTATGTTGGTTATATTTTGGTCAAAAATGTAAACTATGAAATGTGAGTATTGTCTATCTTTTGAAACAGTGTAATGAGGTCCTTAATTAATCATGTAAATAAGTTTCTAGCTGGTCCTAGTTTGATTGTTCTAGAGTATATAGGAACCTGCATGTAGGAAATTTCCATATAACTGTTTTTCTCCTTTGGAAAAAATCTATTTTAGGTTTATTCAATAGGATTATATATACTAGCCTCTTTAAACAATCTGTATAGCTAGTATGATAGGATTATGTAGTTATCTTAGAAATGTCCTTTTGGGGATGATGACATAAAGCTTGAGTTCTAAAGAATAAACGTTCTGAAGAGAAGTGAACCTGTATAAATGAAACAAAGAGTTAAAATAAATTGACAGATGAGAGGGAGAGGGAGGTCTTTAGGACCTAGTAAAGCTATCTAATTAAAACAGTAGGTGTATGTTTTTAAGGTACCAATCAGGTGAGAGTTGGTTCTTTAAATGTATGTTGTAACTAATTCACAATGAGTCTATGATTACGGGAAATTTATGCTGAAACGCGTAAGACTGTGATCTTACTTACTGCTTTTTTGTACATTTTTTAATGCTGCTCTACTGGTTTTTATATTCTTGTACTATGTGTACTAAATAAAATGGACATTTGATTTTTATATATTGAGGGTCGTTGCCTTCTTGGAAACTTATTTTTTCTATACCATAACATGAACCCCCTAACGAGTCTAAACACCCCTAATCTTACACTTATTAACCCCTAATCTGCCGCCCCCGACATCGCCGACACCTACATTATATAATTAACCTCTTATCTGCCGCTCCGTACACCGCTGCCACCTACATTACACTTATGAACCCCTAATCTGCTGCCCCCAACATCGCCGACACCTACATTATATTTATTAACCCCTAATCTGCGTTCCCCAATGTCACCGCAATTTACCTACATTTGTTAACCCCTAATCTGCCGCCCCCAACGCCGCCGCCACTATATTAAAGTTATTAAAGGGACAGTCAAGTCCAAAAAAAACTTTCAAATTTCAAATATGGCATGTAATTTTAAACAACTTTCCAATTTACTTTTATCACCAATTTTGCTTTGTTCGCTTGGTATTCCTAGTTGAAAGCTAAACCTAGGAGGTTCATATGCTAATTTCTTAGACCTTGAAGGCCGCCTCTAATCTAAATGCATTTTGATAGTTTTTCACCACTAGAGGGCATTAGTTCACATGTTTCATATAGATAGCATTGAGCTCATGCACATGAAGTTACCATGGAGACAGCTCTGATTGGCTAAAATGCAAGTCTATCAAAATAACTGAAATAAGGGGGCAGTCTGCTGAGGCTTAGATACAATGTAATTACAGAGGTAAAACATGTATAATTATAACTGTGTTGGTTATGCAAAACTGGGGAATTGGTAATTAAGGGATTATTTATCTTTTAAAACAACAAATTCTGGTGTTGACTGTCCCTTTAACCCCTTAACCTAAGTCTAACCCTAAACCTAACACCCACTTATTTAATATAATTTAAATAAATCTAAATACAATACTATCATTAACTACATTATTCCTATTTAAAACTAAATACCTACCTATAAAATAAACCCTAAGCTATCTACAATACAACTAATAGTTACATTGTAGCTATCTTAGGGTTTATTTTTATTTTACAGGCAAGTTTGTATTTATTTTAAACTAAATTAAAACTAAATTAAATACAATTACCAAAATTAAATTAAACTAGCTAAAGTACAAAAAACAAACAAACACTAAATTACAGAAAATAATAAACAAATTACCAATATTTAAAGTAATTACACCTAATCTAATAGCCCTATTAAAATAAAAAAGCCCCCCCAAAATAAAAAAACCCTAGCCTAAACTAAACTATCAATAGCCCTTAAAAGGGCCTATTGTGGGGCATTGCCCCAAAGTAATCAGCTCTTTTACCTGTAAAAAAAAAATACAAACAACACCCCCAATAGTAAAACCCACCACCCACACAACTAACCCCCCAAATAAAATACTAGCTTAAAAAACCTAAGCTCCCCATTGCCCTGAAAAGGGCATTTGGATGGGCATTGCCCTTTAAAGGGCATTTAGCTCTATTGCAGCCAAAAGTCCCTAACCTAAAAATAAAACCCACCCAATACACCCTTAAAAAAACCTAACACTAACCCCCTGAAGATCGACTTACCTTGAGACGTCTTCATCCAAGCCGGGCCGAAGTCCTCAACGAAGCCGGGAGAAGTCTTCATCCAAGCCGGGCAAAGTGGTCCTCCAGATGGGCAGAAGTCTTCATCCAGACGGCATCTTCTATATTCATCCATCCGGCGCGGAGCGGGTCCAACTTCAAGACATCTGACGCGGAGCATCCTCTTCTTCTGATGACTAAAGCTGAATGAAGGTTACCTTTAAGTGATGTCATCCAAGATGGCGTCCCTTAGATTCCGATGTCTTAAAGATGGACCTGCTCCGTGCCGGATGGATGAAGATAGAAGATGCCGTCTGGATGAAGACTTCTGCACGTCTGGAGGACCACTTTGCCCCGCTTGGATGAAGACTTCTCCCGGCTTCGTTGAGGACTTCGGCCCAGCTTGGATGAAGACGTCTCCCGGTAAGTCGATCTTCAGGGGCTTAGTGTTAGGTTTTTTAAGGGTGTATTGGTTGGGTTTTATTTTTAGGTTAGGGACTTTGGACTTCAATAGAGCTAACTGCCTTTTTAAGGGCAATGCCCATCCAAAGGCCCTTTTCAGGGCAATAGGGAGCTTAGATTTTTTTAACTAGTATTTTATTTGGGGGGTTGGTTGTGTGGGTGGTGGGTTTTACTGTTGGGGGGGTTGTTTGTATTTTTTTTTTTACAGGTAAAAGAGCTGATTACTTTGGGGCAATGCCCCGCAAAAGGCCCTTTTAAGGGTTTTTGGAAGTTTAGTTTAGGCTAGGTTTTTTTTATTTTGGGGGGGCTTTTTTATTTTAATAGGGCTATTAGATTAGGTGTAATTAGTTTAAATATCTGTAATTTGTTTATTATTTTCTGTAATTTAGCGGGGGGTTTTTGTACTTTAGCTAATTTAATTTAATTTAGGTAATTGCATTTAATTTAGTTAATTTATTTAATTATATTGTAGTGTTAGTTTAACTTAGGTTAGGGTTTATTTTACAGGTAAATTTGTCTTTATTTTATCTAGGTAGTTATTAAATAGTTAATAACTATTTAATAACTATTCTACCTAGTTAAAATAAATACAAACTTGCCTGTAAAATAAAAATAAACCCTAAGATAGCTACAATGTAACTATTAGTTATATTGTAGCTAGCTTAGGGTTTATTTTATAGGTAAGTATTTAGTTTTAAATAGGATTAATGTAGTTAATGATAGTATTTTATTTAGATTTATTTAAATTATATTTAAGTTAGTGGGTGTTAGTTTTAGGGTTAGACTTAGGTTTAGTGGTTAATAACTTTAATATAGTGGCGGTGACATTGGGGGCGGCAGATTAGGGGTTAATAAATGTAGGTAGGTTGTGGCGACATTGGGGAAGGCAGATTAGGGGTTAATAAATATAATGTAGATGTCGGCGACGTTGGGGGCAGCAGATTAGGGGTTAATACATATAATGTAGGTGGTGGCGGTGTCCGGAGCGGCAGGTTAGGGGTTAAAAATGTTATTATAGTGTTTGCAATGCTGGAGGGCCTCGGTTTAGGGGTTAATAGGTAGTTTATGGGTGTAAGTGTACTTTTTAGCACTTTAGTTATGAGTTTTATGTTACGGCGTTGTACCATAAAACTCTTAACTACTGACTTTTAAATGCGTTAGGGATCTTGACAGGGTAGGGTGTACCGCTCACTTTTTGGCCTCCCAGGAAAGACTTGTAATACCAGCGCTATGAAAGTCCCATAGAAAAAAGACTTTACAAACTTTACATAAGTCGTTTTGCGGTAAGGCCAAAGAAGTGTGCATTGCCCCAGGGGCGTAATAAGGCATAGGCCAACGAGGCCGGTGCCTAGGGAGGCAGATTTTTATGGGGCAGCAGAATTTTTAGTCCCTAGGGTCACTCTACTGAACTCAGGGCCAGGTGGCTAAATCAACCGATTACAAATGACTTAAATGGCTGGCCCGGCTATTGCTATCCTATGGGATTGTATGTGGTTGCGCATGACGTGGTGACAGTGGAGGCGGAGCTCACTTGCGCAGCCTGGCATGGACTGAGAGAGAATGCGGTATTCTTCCTGGCTCCACCACGTGATTGAGACTCACACAGACTACACAGTGCAGTGTGCACTACAACGTGACCACTGTGAAACAGCATATGCCTTTCTCCCTTCAATACATCTTCATTAGGCATTAAAATACTTAAACGGATTAGTCACTAAATACTTGTACATTTACTGTTTGTCTATCTGTCATACATGCAAAGAATAAGTATTTATTATAAAGCATAACTGAAAATATGTTGTATGAATTTAATACATTCAGAAACAATACAAGTATATACTTTATTATGATTTTATCATGAGACTTTATCCCCTACGATACAATTCCTAAACCATAACTACTGTTGTATTTTTTAAGTACTTTTAAAGGCCAGTTTGTATATTCATTACATATTTATCCAAGCAGATATTTTGCTTAAATAACTGTCAATCACCAAAGAATATGTTTAAGGTTAAACAACTACCTACTGACAAACTATCATACAGTGAAGGATATTTTTTTCTGATATAAACACTTTAATCATCTGACTGGCAAAATAATGTCTTAATATATATATATATATATATATATATATATATATATATATATATGTATGTATGTATATATGTATGTATATATATATATATATATATATATATATATATATGTATGTATGTATATATGTATGTATATATATATATATATATATATATATATATATATATATATATATATATATATATATATGTATGTATATGTGGAAACGGGAGTGATTTGTGTGGGATATTCCCCACAAAGCAAAGTTAGCGTTGGTTGTGTGATAAGTTGCAAAGTTGGTTGGGGGTCCTGTAGTGGCTGCTAAATTATCTCAGGAGATGGAGGGGATTGTACACCCTCTGAGGAAGAAGGAAGAAAATAACCTTTGAAACGCGTAAGGTACCTTTCCACTACTCCATTTGGAGAATATTTTACATTATTCTAGTGCTATGTGCACTTTGTTCATTCTTTTATATATTATAAACATTGACTGACTTGTGTTAAAAACAGATTTTTTTGAACTGTGCATGGGAGAAATTACTCTGTCGTGATTAAAGACACAGCATCAACAGTTCTCATCTGCAAAATTTGTGAACCACAGGTTATCACTAAGTGTTTATTACATGCCTCATATGTTTGAGGACTTTTAATGTGAGTGGCCATTTGTCTATTTTTATTACAGTTTTAAATTTAATAAACAGTTTTACACTATGTATTTTCCTTCTGCCTCTCATTTTGCATAATTCTGCGTGGAACTGGGAAAACACCTGTTACCAGCATACACCTGAACGCTGAACCCATACTCTGAGAGGAGAAGGCAGGACACAGATGGCAAAGCGACTATCAACACTATAGAGTTCCGGAAGTTTCTCACTTACAGAGGCGGCAACTTACCTCATATGATTGAGGTTTGTTCTAGTAAGTGCAATACCTACTGGATTTAAAGTGTGATAAGCGTTTCCTTATTTTTAAATTTCTTATACACACACATTCTGTGGTTGGACTTTCTTAACATTGTTTTTATGTATGGGATACAATAGTAATTTTTTGTTGTGACTATATGTGTTGTAAACACATTTATGAAAATTAACATAGTTCTGAACACAATTCATTAACAACTAGTACTCAGACAATACAATTGTTTTGGTATTGTGACCTTTAACAAACGATCACATCTGATATTCACTGATATATATATACTGAACACATATTATACAGTATATAGGTAATGTGGGATTAGATTCCTGTAAAGGCGCTCTTCTCAAACCCTTCTCTATCCATATATGTATATATATATATATATATATATATATATATATATATATATATATATATATGTGTGTGTGTGTGTGTGTGTGACCAGAGTGAATGCAAGCCCTGGTGAACATCTACTTAAAAATACATTATTTTTTTAATTTTTTACACCCTGCCCCAAAAATATTATGTCTAAAAAAAGGCCTTAAACCTAGGGTGGGGGGGGGGGGGCAGCAGAATTTTGAGTGCCTAGGGCAGCACAAAACCTAAATATGCCCCTGCGTTGCCCCTAAACCTGCAAGACTCGAAATATCAGCGGGCGTAAAAAAGCAGCGTTAGGACCTCTTAATGCTGCTTTTTTAACCTAATGCACAACTCGTAATCTAGCCGAATGTTTGCAAGGTTGTCTTGAGATGCAAGGTGATTTAAAACATCACTTTAAACTTGTAAAGTGGGTTTATGCACTACAGGTAACCAAAAGTAATTAAATCATCTGTATTACAAAAAGTCTGTTTGTTATGAAGGTGACTAGCAAATACAATAACTACTTTAGTGAAAAAGCACACAAAGAAGTATTTGTACAAAGAAGGTTGCTATACCGTCAATATAAAGTGATATAGTGCATAGAAAAAATAAATGTGTCCATCATTCACACTGAATACTTTATTGCAATTGTATAACAAACAAGCACAAAACATACATGCTAAATGAAAAACACTTAAACTAGTAGGATGAGCATAATGCTGCTATTTGAGACCATATACTGCTATTATAAGTATGATATGCTTTCCGCAATAGGGAGTTTCCTTAGCGTGTAAATTGTTCTAATATTTTGATTTAAAATATGTAGGGCTAGATTACAAGTGGTGCTATTGTTAACGTGGGTGGCAATAACTAATATTGCGATCGGGCTAACTTGCACATGTATTCCAAGTTGATAGAAAATGTGTGTCTAAATATGATAATGTATGGATGTATTTATATGTGTATATATGTATATATCTGTATTTATATGTGTATATATGTATATGCATATATAAACATATAAAAACATACACACACACACACACATATATATATATATATATATATATATATATATATATATATATCTACATACACACATACATACATACATACATACATACACACACTTTGAAGCCCTTTCCACTCAAACACTTTAAAAGTTGAAAATTAAAAATCGTCTAGATTACGAGTTGTGCATTAGGCAGCGTTGGCCAGTCTCAACACTGCTTATTATCGCTCGCTGGTATTACGAGTCTTGAAGGTACAGGTGTACCGCTCACTTTTTTGGCCAGACTTGGAAATAACGCAAATCCACTTACGTCAATTGCGTATCCTATTTTTTCAATGGGACTTGCATAGCGCCGGTATTACAAGTCTGCCAAAAAGTGAGCGGTACACCCTCTCCTGTCAAGACTGGTACCACATTTTAAAGTCAGTAGTTAAGAGTTTTACACTACAACGCCGTAGCATAAAACTCTTAACTAAAGTGCAAAAAATATACTAACACCCATAAACTACCTATTAACCCCTAAACCGAGGCCCTCCCATATAGCAAACACTAAAATAAATTTTATAACCCCTAATCTGCCGAACCGGACATCACCGCCACTATAATAAATATATTAACCCCTAAAACGCTGCACTCCCGCCTCGCAAACATTAGTTAAATATTATTAACCCCTAATCTGCTGTCCCTAACATCGACACCACCTACCTACATTTATTAACCCCTAATCTGCCACCCCCAACGTCGCCGCCACTATATTAAAGTTATTAACTCCTAAATCTAAGTCTAACCCTAACCCTAACACCCCCTAACTTAAATATAATTTAAATAAATCTAACTAAAATTACTATCATTAACTAATTACTTCCTATTTAAAACTAAATACTTACCTGTAAAATAAACCCTAAGCTAGCTACAATATAACTAATAGTTACATTGTATATAGCTTAGGGTGTATTTTTATTTTACAGGCAAGTTTGTATTTATTTTAACTAGGCAGAATAGTTACTAAATAGTTATTAACTATTTAATAACTACCTAGCTAAAATAAATACAAAGTTACCTGTAAAATAAAGCCTAACTTAAGTTACAATTACACCTAACACTACACTATAATTAAATTAATTCCCTAAATTAAATACAATTAAATACAATTATATAAAATTATCTAAAGTACAAAAAACCCCCCACTAAATTACAGAAAATAATAAACAAATTACAAGATGTTAAAGTAATTACACCTAATCTAATCCCCTAACAAAATAAAAAAGCCCCCCCAAAATAAAAAAAGCCCTACCCTACACTAAATTACAAATAGCCCTTAAAAGGGCCTTTTGCGGGGCATTGCCCCAAAGTAATCAGCTCTCTTACCTGTAAAAAAAATTACACATCATCCAATAGGATTTTTTCTACCTTAATTCCGTTTGGCTGATAGAATTCTATCAGCCAATTGGAATTGAAGGGACGCCATCTTGGATGACGTCACTTAAAGGTACCTTCATTCTGTGTTAGCCGTCGATTGAAGAGGATGCTCCGCGTCGGATGTCTTGAAGATGGACCCGCTGTGCGCCGGATGGATGAAGATAGAAAATGCCGTCTGGATGAAGACTTCTGCCCGTCTGGAGTACCACTTCGCCCGGCTTGGATGAAGACTTCTCCCAGCTTCATTGAGGACTTTGGCCCGGTTGGGTGAAGACTTCTCCCGGTAAGGTGATCTTCAAGGGGTTAGTGTTAGGTTTTTTAAGGAGGTATTGTGTGGGTTTTAGAGTAGGGTTGGTTGTGTGGGTGGTGGGTTTTAATGTTGGGGGGATTTGTAATTTTTTTTACAGGTAAGAGAGCTGATTACTTTGGGGCAATGCCCCACAAAAGGCTCTTTTAAGGGCTATTTGTAATTTAGTGTAGGGTAGGGCTTTTTTATTTTTTTGGGGGGGGCTTTTTTATTTTGTTAGGGGGATTAGATTAGGTGTAATTAGTTTACAAACTTTGTAATTTGTATATTATTATCTGTAATTTAGAGGGTTTTTTTTTTTGTTCTTTAGATAATTTTATTTAATTGTATGTAATTGTATTTAATTTAGGGAATTAATTTAATTATAGTGTAGTGTTAGGTGTAATTGTAACTTAGGTAGGTTTTATTTTACAGGTAAATTTGTATTTATTTTAGCTAGGTAGTTAGTAAATAGTTATTAACTATTTAGTAACTATTCTACCTAGTTAAAATAAATACAAACTTGCCTGTAAAATAAAAATAAACCCTAAGCTAGATACAATGTAGCTATTAGTTATATTGTAGCTAGCTTAGGGTTTATTTTACAGGTAAGTATTTAGTTTTAAATAGGAATTTAGTTAATTATAGTAATTTTATTTAGATTTCTTTTAATTATATTTAAGTTAGGGGGTGTTAGGTTTAGGGTTAGATTTAGGTTTAGGGGTTAATAACTTTAATATAGTGGCGGCGACGTTGGGGGTGGCAGATTAGGGGTTAATAAATGTAGGTAGGTGGCAGCGACATAGGAGGTGGCAGATTAGGGGTTAATAAATATAATGTAGGTGTCAGCGATGTTGGGTGCAGCAGATTAGGGGTTCATAAGTATAATGTAGGTGGCGGGGGTGTTCGGAGCGGCAGATTAGGGGTTAATAATATAATGTAGGTTATGGCGATGTTGGGGGCAGCAGATTAGGGGTTAATAAGTGTAAGATTATGGGTGTTTAGACTCGAGGTTCATGTTAGGGTGTTAGGTGTAGACATAAAATGTATTTCCCTATAGAAATCAATGGGGCTGCGTTAAGGAGTTTTACGCTGCTTTTTTGCAGGTGTTAGACTTTTTTTCAGACGGCTCTCCCTGTTGATTTCTATGGGGATATCGTGCACGAGCACGTTACACCAGCTCACCGCTAACGTAAGCAGCGCTGGTATTGGAGTGCTGTAAGGAGCAGAATTTTGCTCAACGCTCACTTTTTGTCTGGGTTGTCTGTAAGTGCTGTCTGTAAGTGAGCGGTGAGCATAAACTGCTCGTTAGCACCGCACAGCCTCTAACGCAAAACTCGTAATCTAGGTGAATATTTTTTTAGAATGTATATATTTAATAATGTGTTTAACTGTGTTTTTACAGTAAATATGTCACATTCCAATGTTCTTCACCTAGAAGAAAATGTTCTTTTTTTTAAAATATTAATTTCTATATATACTGAATGTAGATATATCTATACTAACATATTCATATAGATATATAGGTAAAAATATATATTTTACAATTATATATATATATATATATATATATATATATATATAAAAACACAAGTAGAATCCCAAGAATAAAATCCTAGGAAGCGGGTCTGCTAGCGCTCCAGATAAGGGTAGTACAGAATAAACCCCAAATAATAATAGTAACAGAATATTAATTCTATATATGCAAATGGCTGCTGCTGCACCAAACTCGAAGGGAGATTCTCTATTTCACCCCTCTAAATAAGAAAAAATCACAAAAATAAATACAAGGTTAGCGCTGCCTAGCATAAAATAAAAACAATGTAAGAAATTAAAAACATATAGTTCATAAGGCTATATGGTATGTGTGTCAATAAATCAAACATAAAATAACCATATGAAAATACAAAATTAGATGCACAATAAATAAATTAATAAAAATTGAGTCCATAGACACATAGGTAAAAGCACCAAATCAGTAGTGCAAATAGATCCGGATATTCTATTTCATCCTATTCAATCCCCCTATGGGTGTGCACTTACTTGAGCAAACCTCAATCGGTATGAGGTAAGTAAAAAACGTAATCACTGTCAAATCACGCTGTCTGCAAAGCCACTTGTTTAGGAAGAAGAACCTTCTTTACTCTTGGGATATCCAGAGGCAGAAACTTTCAAACTCCCTTTCCTTGGAGTGTGGTAAAACTTTGTATGGGTTCATAAAAGGCAAAGAGAGACACTAATAGTGCATTAACCTTTTATTTGGTAACATAAAACACCAACAAATGAAACCTACTCACAAGGAAAACCTCAATAGTATGAGGTAAATAAACAGCATAAAAACAAGCCATGGTAAATGACAACAGCTGCGATAAGATCAATATACAGCAGTAGCAATAAAGTAGTGGTTAGAACCTAACGCGTTTCAAAGGCCTGTATGGCTTTTGTCTGCCTTCTTTATCAGAGGTATGTGACTGCTATGGAACAAGCGTGTCTTTTAAAGACACCTAGCGTGATTACGTCATGAATATTAATATTTTTTATGACTATAACATTTTTTAATCCTTTTCTAATTATGGTATTTTATAAGATTTTGAATGTTATTTATTATGCATTATTATGTATTATTATCCAGTCAGGTTTCGTAACAAATTTTCTTATGCATATGAATTTTAGCATCAATGTTTTAGGGCATGTATTTATATGTAACATATACTTCTATGAATGCTGTGTATTATATATTACTGTGTATCGCATGTGCATTGTTACTATGTATCCTCAAGTCGTATACATAAAGTTCCACCTGTTCTCGAGGATTTCCGTAGTGATAGGGAGGTCTGCCCATATGACGTAATCACGCTAGGTGTCTTTAAAAGACACAATTGTTCCGTAGCAGTCACATACCTTTGATGAAGAAGGCAGACGAAAGTCATACAGGCCTTTGAAACTCGTTAGGTTCTAACCACTACTTTATTGCTACTGCTGTATATTGATCTTATCGCAGCTGTTGTCACTTACCACAGCTTGTTTTTATGCTGTTTATTTACCTCATAATATTGAGGTTTTCCTTGTGAGTAGGTTTCATTTGTTGGTGTTTTATGTTACCAAATAGGAGGTTAATACACTATTAGTGTCTCTCCTTGCTTTTTATGAACCCATACAAAGTTTGACAACACTCCAAGGAAAAGGAGTTTGAAAGTTTCTGCCTCTGGATATCTCAAGAGTAAAGAAGGTTCTTCTTCCTAAACAAGTGGCTTTGCAGAAAGCGTGATTTGACAGTGATTACGTTTTTTACTTACCTCATACCGATTGAGTTTTGCTCAAGTAAGTGCACACCCATAGGGGGATTGAATAGGAGGAAATACAATATCCGGATCTATTTGCACTACTGATTTGGTGCTTTTACCTATGTGTTTATGGACTCAATTTGTATTAATTTATTTATTGTGCATCTAATTTTGAATTCTCATATGGTTATTTTATGTTTGATTTATTGACACACATACCATATATCCTTATGAACTATATGTTTTTAATATCTTACATTGTTTTTATTTTATGCTAGGCAGCGCTAACCTTGTATTTATTTTTGTGATATATATATATGTATAAAAATATATGTTTAAAAGGAAAATGAAAATCTTCCTCAATACGAAGAACATTGGAATGTAAAATATGTATAACTACCTTCGGATTAGCCCTGTTGGTCTAACAAAGTGTTGGGTAATCGCCTAAGCAATAAGTGTTAGTTTTTGGGGGGGTTTTCAGAGCAATCCATTGAAATCTATCTAAGGCAAGAAGAAGTTAACAAGGTTGTGATTTACATAAGTCCTGAAGTTAGCATGCATCGGTTAATATACTCAATAACCTGCTCACGTTAAAAGTTTACTTTTGAGAAGTGTTTGCAAGCAAGCAGAAAACAAATTAGTGAACCATTTGTACCTCATCTGGCCCTAATATTAATAGAAAACCTGAACCAAATGCAAACTTAATCATATAGCTGAAAAAGGAAAGGTTTTAGCAGTGCTACCATGCTAAATAGTATTTTCATATAGGTCTATTACTTTCTAGTATAAGCAGTTCACCAGAAAATAGACATTTATCTTCTTTTCATATTGGATTCTATGCTGACTACCAATCATCATTGTTTTTAATTTGTGATGCCAGATATAAACATGGCCGCACACTGGCTTCTGAATTTTATCCACAACAAGAATTTCCCAATCCAATGGTTATCCTTCCTGACATTTCACCAACTTGTGTTCAGTAATATCACCACTAAAATGTGTATTTACATTTGTTAACTAATAGATACATAAATGCTTAAGAAAGCCCATTACTTACCCAGTTCAGTTTCTGATTGGTTGTATTGAACAAAACTTGTAACTGTAAGGTGATTATGTGTATATTGCTATGTTTCATCACTTTAATAGACAGAAAGTCACTCCTAGCTAGATCCCTCTAACAGGTGTCCTTTATCACTTACCCGTCCTTAAAACAGACATATCTCTTCTACAGGTGGCCAGACATCTTCATTAGCAAGCACTGTTATGCGCCACTATTGATTTTCATCTATCTTGCTGCCCTGAAATTTGCAAAATCTAACTGCTGCTATTAACTGGAAACACCTCCCTTAACACAAGAACATAAAGCATTTTCTTCTTGCACTATTTATTCGTTCACAGTGTTGATCTTATGCTTAGCAAGGTTGGTGATTGGTGCCTATGTGAATATATCACTTGTGCATTACTAGCACAGAGCTGAATTAACCTTTTTGTGGATGTTAAACACACACTAACACACAAAAACACATACACACACACACACACACACACACATATATATATATATATATATATATATATATATATATATATATATATAGAGAGAGAGAGAGAGAGAGAGAGAGAGAGAGAGAGAGAGAGCAATACAGTAACAAAATTATCTAAAGCATTAAATCATTTTCATATTGCAACTTTATGTCCCTTAAACTCAGGACCATGGTGTTTGAGAATATTACAATGGCATTTTAAATATTAATTTTTGATCACTTTATCAAGTGAAATATAATTGTTTTGAACTTGTGTAACCTATGAGTACAGTTTGCACCACTTTGTATGAGCTTTTTGACAACTAATTGACAAATAATTGTCCCTAAATATGTCACTGTACAAAATAATGTAAACTTCTAATTTTTTTGTTTTGTTTATCAGCAATTAAATTCCTTAAATGTTTATTTTATGTGTTTAAGATTCTTTTAGAAAAGTGTCAATTATTTTTATATATATATATATATATATATATATATATATACACCTAAATGTGTGTGCTTTAATTTTGAAGGTGTTTCATAATTAACAGAGATTTTGCTAGTCAGCAGTCTTTTCACAGTCTGTGCTTTGTAATGTGCTGTTCTATAACTCTCTATTTTACATTTTAGCACAAACCAGCAAATTAAGTTATTGATATTCTTTCCTCAGGACTTTCAGCTCAAAACCAGTTCGACAGATCTGATCCTACAAGTAAAGTGAAGGGTTTTCACTCTGTTTAAAACCTTACTTGAATTTTTACTTCCTTTGATAAACTGAAAGCACATTTTACAAAGACATTCAAAGGAGGAAAATATGCAGAGAATAAAAAAGATCTTACACCATATATTTTGGAATATTGTTAAAAAATCATATATAGCTATTTTGCATTTCAAATAGATTGTATTTTGGGGGCTATAAAGTCTATGTGCTTATCAGCAAAAAAAAAAAAAAAAAAAGCAAAACGATAAGGAAATCTAAAGTTATGTCAAACAAATTACATTTTGATTATTAGTGGCTAGTTTGTAAATATCAAAGAATCACTTATTGTAATGCTTGCAGCTGATTTGCATTCTGATGAAATGCAAGAGGATAGTGATGAACTGTAAGGTTATCTCTAGTGGAGCAGTGGGGAGCTCCCGAATCAGACAGTTGAGCATCTGACCGACTGAAGAGTCCAAGCTGTAGACCTCTTCTATTCACTTTCTTCACAACAATTAAAATATGCAAAGTGATAATTTTCCTTAAGTAGTCTTAAATGTGCGATCTATTTAAATGTGAAGAAAATTGCTTGAAGCTTCTGGTGTGAGGGACAAAAAAAGAATAAATTATGCAAATAGCAGAAAAGGACTCTACCACTTGAACGCCTAATATCCCTGTAATAGGCATACTGTTTCATTTATTTTTTTCCTGCTTATTAAAAGTGACAGTTCTTTTGCACTGTATGATGGTTGTATCTGACACAAGCTAGGGAAATGACTGCCAGACTAAATGCTAAAGCATTTTGGTAGCTTTTTTAGATGATGGTTACATTCACAAAGTAATTATGCACTGGAGAGTCGAGAAATAAGGTTTAATTACACAGTAATCGCTTCTGATGGACACAGCAGAAGTGTGAACACCGCCAGACTGCAATCCATCAATGACAAACCCCCGGCCACTTTTAATTCTTCCTCATTTGCATCATAACCTCGGCACCAAGTTGCACAAATGCTGTTAAATGTTAATAGGAGCTGTCTCTCCTCTCAAAATGAATGCTTAAGCTGTTTAATTTTTTTTTCTCCTCCACCTCAGACCTTCAAAACTAGCTCCTCTCTGAGAGCAGACATTAAGCGCCAAGCATGGTGCGTGGTCACTGTTGTGCTAATTGGGAGCAACACTTAAAGTTTTATCTCTCAAGCGCTAATAATGCACACTGCTGACAAACTGGTGAATAAGTAATGGACGTGAAGGAGAGAGGGGAAAAAGGCATGCATAGAATAAAAAATGCATCTATGGCTGTTGTTCAGCAGCTAGCTATTTGATTAGGGCCTGTAGTCATATTTAATCCAGTTCCTTGGGGAGCACCGACAAAATTACATCTTCATCTCATCAAACATTCAGTCATATTTAAGCATTCAGCTGATCAAGCTTTTATTATTTTCCCTATAACAGCTGGGAAAGTGATGTCCTATTCTTTATTTTGGATACCTGTAAAAATGCTTTGAAAGTATATTTGTATTTAAATAAATTCTATAACAAATGTTTTTTTTTTTCTCAACAAAGGTGATTTGTATGTGTTATTTTAATTATTGTTCCCAGTGATTGCTAAGAAAATTTCAAACCTGCTATAGTCTGATCAAGGAAACATCTCGGCATTCATAGCAGATAAGGGCTTATGTTGCACCTCCTACTTTGTTCATATTTAAGCTACAGCATTATTTATGTTATTATTTATTGCCTCACAAATTATTTGATGTAATGCATCATCCTGGACAATATATATATAAATGCCTGTGTGTATATATATATATATATATATATATATATATATATATATACAGGGAATGCAGAATTATTAGGCAAGTTGTATTTTTGAGGATTAATTTTATTATTGAACAACAACCATGTTCTCAATGAACCCAAAAAAATCATTAATATCAAAGCTGAATATTTTTGGAAGTAGTTTTTAGTTTATTTTTAGTTTTAGCTATTTTAGGGGGATATCTGTGTGTGCAGGTGACTATTACTGTGCATAATTATTAGGCAACTTAACAAAAAACAAATATATACCCATTTCAATTATTTATTTTTACCAGTGAAACCAATATAACATCTCAACATTCACAAATATACATTTCTGACATTCAAAAACAAAACAAAAACAAATCAATGACCAATATAGCCACCTTTCTTTGCAAGGACACTCAAAAGCCTGTCATCCATGGATTCTGTCAGTGTTTTGATCTGTTCACCATCAACATTGCGTGCAGCAGCAACCACAGCCTCCCAGACACTGTTCAGAGAGGTGTACTATTTTCCCTCCTTGTAAATCTCACATTTGATGATGGACCACAGGTTCTCAATGGGGTTCAGATCAGGTGAACAAGGAGGCCATGTCATTAGATTTTCTTCTTTTATACCCTTTCTTGCCAGCCACGCTGTGGAGTACTTGGACGTGTGTGATGGAGCATTGTCCTGCATGAAAATCATGTTTTTCTTGAAGGATGCAGACTTCTTCCTGTACCACTGCTTGAAGAAGGTGTCTTCCAGAAACTGGCAGTAGGACTGGGAGTTGAGCTTGACTCCATCCTCAACCCGAAAAGGCCCCACAAGCTCATCTTTGATGATACCAGCCCAAACCAGTACTCCACCTTCACCTTGCTGGCGTCTGATGGCCCATCCATCTGGCCCATCAAGACTCACTCTCATTTCATCAGTCCATAAAACCTTAGAAAAATCAGTCTTGAGATATTTCTTGGCCCAGTCTTGACGTTTCAGCTTGTGTGTCTTGTTAAGTGGTGGTCGTCTTTCAGCCTTTCTTACCTTGGCCATGTCTCTGAGTATTGCACACCTTGTGCTTTTGGGCACTCCAGTGATGTTGCAGCTCTGAAATATGGCCAAACTGGTGGCAAGTGGCATCTTGGCAGCTGCACGCTTGACTTTTCTCAGTTCATGGGCAGTTATTTTTTGCCTTGGTTTTTCCACATGCTTCTTGCGACCCTGTTGACTATTTTGAATGAAACGCTTGATTGTTCGATGATCACGCTTCAGAAGCTTTGCAATTTTAAGAGTGCTGCATCCCTCTGCAAGATATCTCACTATTTTTGACTTTTCTGAGCCTGTCAAGTCCTTCTTTTGACCCATTTTGCCAAAGGAAAGGAAGTTTCCTAATAATTATGCACACCTGATATAGGGTGTTGATGTCATTAGACCACACCCCTTCTCATTACAGAGATGCACATCACCTAATATTCTTAATTGGTAGTAGGCTTTCGAGCCTATACAGCTTGGAGTAACACAACATGCATAAAGAGGATGATGTGGTCAAAATACTCATTTGCCTAATAATTCTGCACTCCCTGTATATATATATACTGTATATATACAGAAAAAATGGGATAGAAAATATAAAGGAAGAGAAAAAGTATGCCCTGTGCCAGTACTAACCATTAATAAAAGTACAAAGGGGATAAAGTCATCAGAGCTGGGTGTGAGAGCCACTGGTCTAAGGGATATAAACCCCTCTCCCATAAACATCAAGATCCTAGAAAGTAAATTGCAAAAAAAAAACACTCAATTTATTAGTAAATTACACATATAAATAGAAAAGAGTAAAAATAGTACCTATCTACCAATGGCCATTGGGAAGAGAACATAGTCCTGTTTCCATGGTATGAGCTCATAGGGTAAGTAAAATAAGATGATTGGTAAATGCCTGTCTTCTTAAGCCTTCACAGTGGAACACAAATAGGTTCATACAGAAATCCTATATTTCAAAGTCCATTTCCCATGAAATCCATACAAGATGACACCACACTGATCTCCAGACTATTAAGCAAAAGCGCACATTGAAAGCAATCAGTTATGGAGAAATGTTAGCAGTTCATGCGACACATATAGGCAGAGGGGCAGCAAGCATAGCAGTTCATGTAATACAGACCAGCCATGTGGATATGTTAGGTTGGTTATAGATCACCAAAAATTGCTGGGTGTTCTCACTACAATGGTACTATCTACTGGGGGCTTTGCCCTCACCTAAGGGACCCTTTATCAGAAGAAAGAAAATGGTCAGATCTCACCCGTCTTTATTGATGTATGACATCCATATGTAATGGTACATGCCGATCCGGACATGGCTCTCCGTGTAATGAGTGCTTGGATGCTTCTTTCCCTGTATGCTGCTGTTTTACGCTAAAACTCCAAAGGGTGCTGTGTCTTTGCTAATCCTTGTCACTTGGTGGAGGTAACGAAGTATGGTGGGCAATCTCCCCAAAGGTCAATAAGGTGCAGGATCCTCAGCTGGCCTAGCCGAGGTTAATAGTGCAAAACTATGCTACACGTGTTTTGCCACCACAGGAAAGTCATGCTTTGAAGAAGCCGCACAGAGCAGCCCTGGTGGCAAAACACGTATAGCATAGCTAAGTTTTAATCAGTAAATCCAGTGAGTGCTGTCTTTCTACATAGGACTATATATATATATATATATATATATATACATATATATGTATATATGTGTGTACATATGTATATATGTGTGTACATATGTAGCTGTTTATATATACAGTAATAAGATCCATCCACTACTCATTAAAAACAAACAGCTTATTTTGTTTCTTTATTAAAGGGTTAGTAAAGTCCAAATTAAACTTTCATAATTCAGATAGGGCATGTAATTTTAAACAACTTTCTAATTTACTTTTATCGTCAAATGTGCATTTTTCTCTTGGTATTCTTAGTTGAATGCTAAACCTAGGTAGGCTCATATGCTAATTTCTAAGCCCTGAAGGACGTCTCTTATCTGAATGCATTTGAAAGTTTTTCACAGCTAGAGGGTGTTAGTTCATGTGTTTCATATGAATAACATTGTGCTTATGCACATGGAGTTATTTTAGAGTCAGCACTAATTGCCTGAAATGCAAGTCTGTCAAAAGACCTGAGATAAGAAGGCAGTCTTCAGAAGCTTAGATACAAGGTAATTACAGAGGTAAAAAGTATAGTAATATAACAATGTTGTTGAGCAAAACAAGGACATTCATTTGATACAGCTTTATCTTATTATATTAGTTTCCAAAATGAGTTGTATGTATCTATGGGGTCCCATTATCTCTTTCTATGTAGGAATAGAAATTCTCTATTTTAACCCCTTAAAATACATTCTTATTGCCAACTTACCTTTCCCCTTTAATACACTCTTTTCTGCAAGCACAGACAATATGAACACTTTTGCTCTGGTTAAGTTGAGGTAAGGATAGCACATGTTTAGCCCTCAAAAAGGAACGAGTTGCCCCTGACTGCTGTAAGTTATTGTTATTATAATTTATAATTATAAAAATTTACTTGGAAAGTGTTGTCAAATTCCCTAGCTTTTTGTTGCTCTTCTGTGTTTAAATAATCCCTTGGATAAACTTACTTGTTGCAAACTGTATAATGACTCAAATATGTCACCACTGTTCCTTGTATAACAAGTTTTTTTTTTTGATTAAGAAAATCTGTTTGAAACCATTAAAACAACTCCTTTTTAATTGAATTAATTATTCTGCAGATTACTGAATAACACTATAATATATTATACTATAAAAAAGGACACAAATATGGTTAAAGCATTAACATATATTGTACCATTAAACAATGGATATTTGTGTATATATACATTTACTTGGTGATTCATAATGTATCTTACAGCTCACTATGGGCAAAATTAAAAGTTTTGCGGTACGGCTATACGCTATACCGCTGAAAAATTGGCCTTTGCGCACAAAATGGAAGGTCTCCCGTATTACAAGTCACGGCGGTACGGCTATACCGCAAGCGTTTTAGCCTGTACTGCAACTCTCCATTCCGCACTCAAAAAATGGTTTTTGAGTGTGGAATTTACATTGCGCATGTATTACAGGTTGTGCGTTCTGGCTATTACGCTGCTAGCAGGGTGTTTTTACGTAACCTTCTTGTCCCCATAGACATCAATGGGGATTGCGTTATAGCGATTGCCATTCCGCAATCGCAGGTGTTAGTTTTTTTATAACCCTTTCTATCCATTGATGTGTATGGGGGAAAACGTGCAAGAGCACATCAAGTCAGGCCTTGGTTTTAGTGCGGTATGGAGTTTATCGCACCATAACGCACAACACAAGAAGGTTTTTCTGTAACTTGTAATGGCAGTGCTATGGAGGGTACAATACCGCAAATTTTTTTTGCGTTATTTACGCACAGGGATTAGCGCACAACTTGTAATCTTGGTGTATAATTCTAAATGTGTTTAGAGAAAACCTTGGTCTGTATTTCAGAAAAGAATAGAAAATTAAACAACCAGACCTAATGATTTTAGTACATGTAACAAATTAACATTTTTGTCCTTCTAAATATGTTCATATTTGGTAGGTTTTAATCATTACTTCAAATGGAATTTTCACACAATTACAGAATGATGAATAAAATCATATTGGGTCAATGTAATACCTAAGCTGTCTTTCCTAAGGGAACATCCCACAAATAAAAAAAATACTCCTATTATACAATAGGAAATATTTTTATAAATCAGAAGTAACAATGTTTAGCCTTACATTTCCTTTAGTATCCACCTGTTTAAGGGGACAGTCAACACCCAAATTTTTGTTGTTTAAAGAGGCAGATAATCCTTTTATTTACCATTCCCCAGTTTTGCATAACCAACACAGTAATAATAATACATATTTTACTTTTGTAATTACCTTATATCTAAGCCTCTGCAAACTGCCCCCTTATTATTTTAGTTTTAGTTTAGTTATTTTGACAGACTTGTATTTTAGCCAATCAGTGCTGACTCCTATGTAACTTCACATGCGTAATCTCAATGTTATCCATATGACACCCATGAACTAACGCCTACTCTAGTGGTAAAATAACTGTCAAAATGCATTCAGTTTAGCATATGATCTTACCTAGGTTTAGCTTTCAACTAAGAATGCCAAGAGAACAAAGCAAAATTGGTGATAAAAGTGAATTGGAAAGTTGTTTAAAATTACATTCCCTATCTGAATCAAGGAAGTTTATTTCGGACTTGACTGTCCCTTTAAGTAACAACTTAAAACAATTTAATACAGTAAACAAGTCATTCAGTTTGTTGATAATGAAATGGATAGGAAATCATTGTAAACCCAGCTTTCAATGGAAATCTCAATACCATAGTAAGAATATTATATTATGCTTTTATTACTTTACTTAAGACACATAAGTGTAAAATCTTAGCCATAACCTAAAATTATAATTATTAATGACTAGATGTAATACAAGACACTAAAAGGAAAACATATTGGGATCATCATATTTTTCCTAGTATTCCAATATTCATGATTGCATCATAATCTCCTCTTAATAAGTGACATTAAACTTTTGGGGATCACTAAATCATATTATGAGCTAAGGACTAGTCACTAGGAGCAACATTTAGGGTGTTTCTGATACCAATTGCTAAAATGCAGACACCTTTATTACCTTGGTTCCAGGGTTATAGTGCATTAAAATAGCCATACAACCAATCCACTTAAACCTTTCCAGCTGCCTTCCCAAATCCACAAGCATTGTCTAACCCTCAACTGCTAATACCTCTCAACACAATTAACCCTAGCCACAACCATACTTCTAGTGAAAACCATATAATAGTTGAACCAAAGTACCCAGCACAATAACCATAACTGTGACCTCCTCATGGATAAACTTTCAAACACATAATCCCCCATAACATAAAAAAACGGTTTAATTAAAATATCCCTTATTTAAAAAAACACAACATTACATTATTTTTCTGATTTTTTTAAAATTATTTTAACAGTAAAATACCCAAACAAATGACCTTTCTCACTTATTTAATCCCTTTAATAATACAGACAATACATTTAGTATTTTAATAATGAAATAATTGCTCTGTTATCATTAAAATTCAAAAAGAGAAGTGAGAAAAACTCATGAGCCAAAACATACTCACTGAATACATCACTGAAATATGTTTTGTTTAGTTAAACGTTAGTTAAGTGCTCTCTGTTTATGTAATTTAGGCTTTATTAGGAATGCAGGGACATTATCATTATTTTAGTTAATTATTTTAAACAATCAGAATGGACAGGCAAATCGTCAAAATTGAGCACACATACTCATCTTATTGGCTAATGATATTAACCACATAAGATAAATTTAAAATACAAATTTTGTTAAAATTCACTTTTTTATTCCACTTATGGAGTTCAGCTATTAAGCTGTTTATTAGTGGCATGTGTATCATGAGAGAGTAGGAGTATCCAAAGGGGTTTACAAAGTGGGTTAAATTTAGTTATAGGGGTTTACAGTGGAGCTGGAGTGTGGGTGAGTGTTTACAATGAATGAATATATATATAAAGAATATGATTTGTAGCATTCTCAGCCTCAAATACTTGTGAGAATGCTGATATTTAAACCATAAGGTGTATTCACTAAAATGAGAAAATATTAAAAAAACTAAGGCCTAGATTTAGAGTTCGGCGGTAGCCGTCAAAACCAGCGTTAGAGGCTCCTAACGCTGGTTTTGGGCGCCCGCTGGTATTTGGAGTCAGTGATTAAAGGGTCTAACGCTCACTTTTCAGCCGCGACTTTTCCATACCGCAGATCCCCCTACGCCATTTGCGTAGCCTATCTTTTCAATGGGATCTTTCTAACGCTGGTATTTAGAGTCGTTTCTGCAGTGAGCGTTAGAGCTCTAACGACAAAATTCCAGCCGCCTGAAAATAGCAGGAGTTAAGAGCTTTCTGGCTAACGCCGGTTTATAAAGCTCTTAACTACTGTACCCTAAAGTACACTAACACCCATAAACTACCTATGTACCCCTAAACCGAGCTCCCCCCACACCGCCGCCACTCGATTAAAATTTTTAACCCCTAATCTGCCGACCGCCACCTACGTTATACTTATGTACCCCTAATCTGCTGCCCCTAACCCCGCCGACCCCTGTATTATATTTATTCACCCCTAACCTGCCCCCCACAACGTCGCCGCCAGCTACTTACAATAATTAACCCCTAATCTTCCGACCGCAAATCGCCGCCACCTACGTTATCCCTATGTACCCCTAATCTGCTGCCCCTAACACCGCCGACCCCTATATTATATTTATTAACCCCTAATCTGCCCCCCTCAACGTCGCCGACACCTGCCTACACTTATTAACCCCTAATCTGCCGAGCGGACCTGAGCGCTACTATAATAAAGTTATTAACCCCTAATCCGCCTCACTAACCCTATCATAAATAGTATTAACCCCTAATCTGCCCTCCCTAACATCGCCGACACCTACCTTCAATTATTAACCCCTAAACTTCCGATCGGAGCTCACCGCTATTCTAATAAATGGATTAACCCCTAAAGCTAAGTCTAACCCTAACACTGTTCCGATCAGCCAATAGAATGCGAGCTCAATCTGATTGGCTGATGGGATCGGCCAATCGGATTGAACTTGATTCTGATTGGCTGATTCCATCAGCCAATCAGAAAATTCCTACCTTAATTCCGATTGGCTGATAGAATCCTATCAGCCAATCGGAATTCGAGGGACGCCATCTTGGATGAAGTCCCTTAAAGGAACCGTCATTAGTCGGGAGACATCGGAAGAAGAGGATGGATCCGCGTCGCCTGCTTCAAGATGGACCCGCTCCGCACCGGATGGAAGAAGATCGAAGATGCCGCTTGGAGAAGATGTTTGCCGGTCCGGATGTCCTCTTCTTGCCGGATAGGAGGAAGACTTTGGAGCACCGGATTATGGATCGCCAACCCCCGCTTGGGTTGGATGAAGATCTTGGAGCCAGGACGGATCGGTGATACCTGGATGGTGAAGACAAGGTAGGAAGATCTTCAGGGGCTTAGTGTTAGGTTTATTTAAGGGGGGTTTGGGTTAGATTAGGGGTATGTGGGTGGTGGGTTGTAATGTTGGGGGGGGGGGTATTGTATTTATTCTTTTACAGGCAAAAGAGCTGAAATTCTTGGGGCATGCCCCGCAAAGGGCCCTGTTCAGGGCTGGTAAGGTAAAAGAGCTTGTAACTTTTTTAATTTAGAATAGGGTAGGGAATTTTTTATTTTGGGGGGCTTTGTTATTTTATTAGGGGGCTTAGAGTAGGTGTAATTAGTTTAAAATTGTTGTAATATTTTTCTTATGTTTGTAAATATTTTTTTATTTTCTGTAACTTAGTTCTTTTTTATTTTTTGTACTTTAGCTAGTTTATTTAATTGTATTTATTTGTAGCAATTGTGTTTAATTTATTTATTGATAGTGTAGTGTTAGGTTAATTGTAGGTAATTGTAGGTAGTTTATTTAATTATTTTATTGATAGGGTAGTGTTAGGTTTAATTATAACTTAGGTTAGGATTTATTTTACAGGTAAATTTGTTATTATTTTAACTAGGTAACTATTAAATAGTTATTAACTATTTAATAGCTATTGTACCTGGTTAAAATAATTACAAAGTTGCCTGTAAAATAAATATTAATCCTAAAATAGCTATAATATAATTATAATTTATATTGTAGCTATATTAGGATTTATTTTACAGGTAAGTATTTAGCTTTAAATAGGAATAAGTTATTTAATAAGAGTTAATTTATTTCGTTAGATAAAAATTATATTTAACTTAGGGGGGTGTTAGTGTTAGGGTTAGACTTAGCTTTAGGGGTTAATCCATTTATTAGAATAGCGGTGAGCTCCGATCGGAAGTTTAGGGGTTAATAATTGAAGGTAGGTGTCGGCGATGTTAGGGAGGGCAGATTAGGGGTTAATACTATTTATGATAGGGTTAGTGAGGCGGATTAGGGGTTAATAACTTTATTATAGTAGCGCTCAGGTCCGCTCGGCAGATTAGGGGTTAATAAGTGTAGGTAGGTGTCGGCGACGTTGTGGGGGGCAGATTAGGGGTTAATAAATATAACATAGGGGTCGGCGATGTTAGGGCAGCAGATTAGGGGTACATAGGGATAACGTAGGTGGCGGCGTTTTACGGAGCGGCAGATTAGGGGTTAAAAAAAATATGCAGGGGTCAGCGATAGCGGGGGCGGCAGATTAGGGGTTAATAAGTGTAAGATTAGGGGTGTTTAGACTCGGGGTACATGTTAGGGTGTTAGGTGCAGACGTAGGAAGTGTTCCCCCATAGGAAACAATGGGGCTGCGTTAGGAGCTGAACGCTGCTTTTTTGCAGGTGTTAGGTTTTTTTTCAGCTCAAACAGTCCCATTGTTTCCTATGGGAGAATCGTGCACGAGCACGTTTTTGAGGCCGGCCGCGTCCGTAAGCAACTCTGGTATCGAGAGTTGCTTTTGCGGTAAAAATGCTCTACGCTCCTTTTTTGGAGCCTAACGCAGCATTTGTTTTAACTCTCGATACCAGAGTTAAATTTATGGTGCGGCCAGAAAAAAGCCCGCGGAGCGTTAACAGCCCTTTTACCGCCGAACTCCAAATCTAGGCCTAAGTAAATTATACTTAAAAGTAGGTAAAATATTGGTGGTGGAATCTATGAAAATGTAAAAATTGATATTGCCTCATAAGGCATTACTGGGGTTCTAATGAATGCACTTCTGAACAAGGTAAGGTACTGGACTGAGAACATAAAGTACACTGTTTACACACTGGAGACGTTTGTTGTTTGTTCTTATTATCAGCTGCAGATTTCTAAAAATTACATATTTATGCAAAAATATTACATAACAGCTTCAAAGGAAGAGTAAAGTAAAAAAAAAATCATGCAAGTGAAAATACTCTATTTGAACATATTGAAAATATTTTTTTGCATGGAAAGGGTTACTTAATCTGTTTATTTTTTATTATAACAGACAGTGTATTATAGCACTTATTTTGTAGCACTGTCATTAACGCATCTTGGCTCTCAATTCTTGTACATTATTTGGTTCAGTATGATCCACAGTGCACTGTTACCTGACTCCTCTCCTGCCTGAACATTTGGTATTCCGCTGTCCGTCTGGTTATCTGACCTTTGCTAGACCCGACTACTCTTGGCCTTGTGGATTCTACTTTTACGGTCTGTGACATTGTGACCCAGTCTGCCATACTACTCTGTAGTATCCTTTACTCTCATTCTCTACCTACTTAAGAGTGTTGGGACAGTGTTACTATAAAGCCACTTCTCTCTGGGTCCTTTCCTGGACAGACATTTACTTCTGGCCTAACACAGTTTATGCTTGTGCACACCTTGTCAATGGGATAGATTGCTTTCTGGTTCATGAGAAAAACTCTCACAACTCTATTGACAGAAAGAGACTTGCCTCTCAATTGGGAAAAGGAAATTTATTTTAACACTGCCCTTCTGCTCTTGTACAACCAACAATGAGAGAGCAGGGCTTTTCAATCACCCTGGTCACATCAGTCTGGCATTATTTTAATCCACCACCTCTGAGGTAATGGAGAAATTAGGAATGCCACTTAAATAGTGCACTAAAAGGGCCATTCAGATTTTCATACATTTCTTCAATTGCTTAAAGGGACAGTCAAGCCCCCAAAAAACTTTTATGTTTAAAATAGGGCATGTAACTTTTAACAACTTTCCAATTTACTTTTATCACCAATTTTGCTTTGTTCTCTTGGTATTCTTAGTTGAAAGCTAAACCTAGGAAGTTCATATGCTAATTTCTTAGACCTTGAAGGCTGCCTCTAATCTAAATGCATTATGTTAGTTTTTCACCGCATTAGTTCACGTGTTTCATATAGATAACATTGAACTCATGCACGTGAATTTACCATGGAGACAGCTCTGATTGGTTAAAATTCAAGTCTGTCAAAAGAACTGAAATAAGGGGGCAGTCTGCTGAGGCTTAGATACAAGGTAATTACAGAGGTAAAACTTGTATAATTATAACTGTGTTGGTTATGCAAAACTGGGGAATTGGTAATTAAGGGATTATCTATCTTTTAAAACAACAATTCTGGTGTAAAATGTCCCATTAAATGTAAAAAAGAAAGAATAGTGTTTATGACACTTTTAATTTTTTTCATGCATTTTGTTTCAAATGAACCTTAAGCTACAGTACTAGTGTAATATATATGAATTGGGTTCAGAAAAACATCACTATTAAAGATACAAAAAACATGTTAAACTTCAGGCATTTATTACATATGTGATTTGTGATTCCTCATCACTTTTTATTTAGAATTTTTTTTTCTCAGATTGGTTAGAAAAAGAAATTGGTAGAAATTGGCTGAATGTTTGCTTTTGTGTTCATAATGTTAAGGTTGCTGCTATAGTTTTATTTCGCAGCACAATAAAAATGATGATAATTACCTGCCAACAATACTCAGTGTAATTAATGTCATAAGCATGTAAGCTTTATAAAAAGTGAAGAACTGCAGGAATGTTCAAATTTAGGTAGAAGTCCATAATAACAAAAGAGAATATATCTCATAAAAATACATCAAAATGGATTCATTAACAGCCGATGACATTCAACAAAGTTTACTACAGTAATTACAGACAATTATTAACACTTACCTAGATTACAAGTTTTGTGTTTTAACGCTGAAAAATTGTCATTTCAGTGTTAAAACAGCACCGCAGCCATTACGAGTCTCGTCGGTATAGCTGTACCGCAATCCTTTTAGCCTGTAACTCAACGTTAGTCCCGCACATGTAAAAATTAAGTTTTTTTCATGGGACTTCCATAGCGCAGCCATTACGAGTTTTGCGGTGAGGCTAAAAAGCTTGCGTTACAGCCTATACCGACAAGATCCGTTTGGCAATCTAAAAGCAGTAGTTATGAGTTTTATGCTACAAAACTGTTACATAAAACTCATAACTAAAGTATTACAAAGTACACTTAACACCCATAAACTACTTATTAACCCCTAAACCGAGGCCCTCCCACATCACAAATACTATATTAAAGTTATTAACCCCTAATCTGCCGCTCCCGACATCGCCACCACTAATAAAAATAATTAACCCCTATTCCACCGCTCCCCGACATCGCTGCCACTATACTAAAGTTATTAACCCCTAAACCACTGCCCTTCCGCATCGCAAACACTATTTAAATATTATTAACCCCTAATCTGCCATCCGCCCACATCACCCCCACTATACTAAAGTTATTAAGCTCTACACCACCACCACTATAATAAACCCATTAACCCCTAAACCGCAAGCCCCCCACAACGATATATACTAAATTAAACTATTAACCCCTAAACCAAAAGCCCCCCACATCGCAATAAACTAATTTAAACTAGTAACCCCTAAACCTAACGCCCCCCTAACTTTATATTAAAATTACAATTTCCCTATCTTAAATTAAATTAAAACTTACCTGTCAAATTAAAAAAAATAAGTTTAAACTAACAATTAAACTAATATAATTATTAAACTAAAATAGAACTAACAATTAAATAAACAATCTATCACAACAAGGAGCACACAAGGTAACACCTATACTTGGGCAGTGATAGATCGATAAGACAGTATTTAAAAAGGTGCAGGATTCGCGCCCAGGCGTCAGGACCAGAATGAGAGAGAGAGGAGCATGCGGTGATGATGTCAGCGCTGCACGCCTCCGGACCCAACACCGCCCCTGGCAGCGAGCAGGGAAGGAGATGCTCTACCCCTAGCAACAGCTAGAGCGGCGCGGCGTGACATAGCCCCCTTCTCAAGGGTTCCCTCCGGGAACCAGAGTTGGCCGCAAAGGATGAGCAGCATGGAATCTGGAGACCAAAGATGCAGCATGCACATCATGGGCAGGAACCCAGGAACGATCTACCACAGAGTAACCCTTCCAATGTATCAGATACTGCAGTTGTCTGCGCCTGTATTTGGAGTCCAGGATCTTAGTTACCTCATATTCAGGACCACCACGGACCAGGAGTGGAGGAGGAGGAGCTTGGAGCCAGGTATATCTATTCTTGATGTAAGGCTTGAGTAGTGAAATGTGGAGGCTTGAGTAGTAAAATGTGGAAGACTGTGTGTATGCGCAGGGTTTTGGGCAAGGCCACTTTGTAGGCAACAGGAGACAGTCTTTTCAGGACCTTGTAAGGGCCGATAAACCTAGGCCCCAATTTGTGACAGGGTTGACGTAAACGAATATGTTGAGTAGAGATCCAAACACGTTCACTCACTGGGATGGCATGTACAGAAGCTCTATGACGATCAGCAAAGTTCTTATATCTGGAGACAGCTGAACGTAGCTGAGAGCAAATATGTTGCCAATGAGAGGTGAGTCCAGTGACATGTCGGTCTGCAGCAGGAACCCCAGTGGACTGAGCAGAAAGAGGGAAGATACAAGGTTGATACCCTGCTGTGGCTTGAAATGGAGAACATCGAAGAGAAGAGTGCCAATGAGTGTTTCTCGCCAGCTCTGCTATGGGTAACAATTCAGACCAGTTAGGATGGCGAGCATTGACAAAGGCTCTGAGGTAGGCTTCAAGATCCTGGTTTACTCTCTCAGTTAGTCCATTGGTCTGAGGATGGTAGCCGAAGACAAAGAAACAGTGGTTCCGATCAACTTACAGAATGCTCTCCAAAAGGTAGAGATAAACTGTGGACCTCTGTCGGAAATGATATTCACAGGAATGCCATGAAGTCGTACCACATGCAAGAGAAAAAGAGATGATAATTCTTGGGCAGAAGGCAGTTTGGTTTGGGGAAAGACGCTTGAAAGTCCTAGTCAAACCAGGATGCCCTGAGAGTTTGCTATCATGAGCCCAGGATAGCACAGGGCAAGGGTGAGTAGGTTTAGGGGTTAATAGCTTTATTTAGTGGCGGTGACTTTGGGGAGCAGCGGAATAAGGGTTAATAGATTTATTATAGTGTGGGCGATGTTGGGGTGCAGGGAAATAGGGGTTAATAACTTTAGTATAGTGGCGGTGATATCGGGAGCGGCAGATTAGCGCTTAATAGCTTTATTTAGGTGGCGGTGATATCGGGAGCGGCAGATTAGGGGTTAATAACATTATGTAGTTGTCGGCAATGTTGGGGGCAGCAGATTAGAGGTGTTTAGACTTTGGGTTTATGTTAGGGTGTTAGGTTAAACATAACTTTTTTCCCCATAGGCATCAAAGGGCTGCGTTATGGTGCTTTTCATTCAGCGCTTCAGGTGTAAGGTTTTTTCTGACAGCTTCTCCCCATTGATGTCTATGGGGAAAGCGTGCACGAAAACGTCAAAACAGCGCTTGTGTGTGGTATGGAGCTCAACGCAACCATATTGCACGCTCAATCCGGCTGTTTGAAAACTTGTAATGGCTGCGCTATAGGGGGTGAACTTTTTGCGTTCGTTAAATTCCTTATAGCTCGCATAACTCGTAATCTACCTGACTGTGTGTTGAAACTTTATAAAAGCAAAAAAGAACTGGTTTTATGTCTGGAAATGTTCAGAACTAATGTTATCTTTTTATTTTTAGCCATTTATTAAATATATAAATAGTCCTATAACTGACCTGCCAATTTAAAATAAAAAAAAAAACATAATTTGAGAAATTTGAAGATCTATTTATCATCACATAAAAAAAAAATCTTCAATGAAAGACATATTGGTTTCATTCAGAGATGATGTGTGAAATAAAATAAATTAAAAAGATAAATATGATTTTATGTTTAGATATTTATAATCATTTGCTTCAATATTATACAGTATATATATATATATATATATATATATATATATATATATATATATAGCCTCTCAAACAAATGCACTCTCAGGACTTTCATATAGAATAACAAAGTTATTTTTTATTGGAACGTTTTCGGGTATATACTACCCTTCATCAGCATGAAAGAAATGAAATACATCACACAATATATAGTGGAACAAATGAAACAAATTCAAACAAACCCCAACCTGTGTTGTGAAGAAGTGGCACCAAATTAAGGTGCTGGAACGCATACTTCCGTTCCACTGTCTCGTGTACCCGGAAGTTCACTAACGTCACTTCCGGTTCCACCGTATCACTCCGGCTCAATTTACGTTATACGCGAAACCGGAAGTGACGTCAGTGAACTTCCGAGTACACGAGACAGTGGAACGCAAGTATGCGTTCCAGCACCTTAATTTGGCGCTACTTCTTCACAACACAGGTTGGGGTTTGAATTTGTTTGATTTGTTCCACTATATATTGTGTGATGTATTTAATTTCTTTCATGCTGATGAAGGGTAGTATATACCCGAAAACGCTCCAATAAAAAATAACTTTGTTATTCTGTATGAAAGTCCTGAGAGTGCATTTGTTTGAGAGGCTATTGTTCTGTATTTCTGCACCCAGGCAGCTGGCACCGGTGGGTTGATCTGTTGAGAGGATTTATTTATATATATATATATATATAAATGAAGGTACAAGGATTATAACAGCGCCTATATATCCACTAAAGCATAGGATATGTACAACAATGTGGATGGAAAAATAATAAACAAGATAGTTCAGTATAAGTCCTTAAAGTGTATTTAGTCCGTGGTATATCTCCAACATACAGTTGATATGAAGTAATGGATGGTATATAATACCCTTACCAGATATTACCCCAATCTGATGAGGTAAGTATGCCGCACTGGGGGTATGTGTAGGTAGTTAGATCTCCTCCTTGTATCCAGTGAGATGGCTATTTCGGTTTTCGTTAGCCTCCTGGAGTATGCAGGGATGTGCTTCTGATGGTAGATGTATCCCTTGAGCTTCCTGTAGATTAGTGGTTAGCCTCTTGGAGTACTTTTTCTGTCTTGGTATAAACAGTATTTAGCGCTGGCAGTCAAGGAGCTGTGGAAATGTAAAAATGAAAAAAGCCGGTTGTCCACAATGGGAGATGGGATGGATATCTGTGTTAGGATATTTCCTCTGTGCAATGTCACAGAGGCTACGAGCCTCACAGGAGATCCTTACATACAGCCGTCTGCAGCCCGTTATATAGATGGGTATTTTCCAATACCATCAGGAACAAAGAAGCACTGGCTTGGCTTTCTCAAAGGCTAAACATATATATGTATGTATGCAAAGAAGGGTACTCTTAGGATATTTTGCAGAGACAGTAAATATATTTATTTAGACATTACCAAGATGTCATTTGTAGAATATTTAAAGTCGATGTTTCGGCCCCCATATGGGCCTTCTTCAAGATGAAATGTATCATTAGCTGTACTCCCGGACAAGAAAATGAGCTTGGTAATGTCTAAATAAATATATTAACTGTCTCTGCAAAATATCCTGAGAGTGCCCTTCTTTGCATACATTTATACAAGTCTCCTTGAGGATTGCACCCAGGTTGTTAATACACCGCCAAGGTTGGAGTGCTGGGCCATTGGCTAATTGATTATATATATATATATATATATATATATACACTGTATATATATATACTGTATATATATATATATATACTGTATATATATATATATATATATATATATAATTTATAAATAATTATAATTATTAATAAATAATTAATTAGAAGAGCAGGTAATTTAATTGAAAATATTTTACCTTAGAAAACAGCAAGTTCTAGTTATACACCAGGGAAACAAATGGAAAACTAAGGGGCAGACATCTTTAATGCTTTTAACGTTGTGGTGGTTTTTACAATAATTTTTAGAATTAAATCTTGAAGACGGAATAATTTGGTTTCAGAAACTACCCCTGTTTGATTTGTGCAATTAATTATTTAATATATTTTTATTAATTTTGTAATTAAAATTTTTAAACCTCAAAACACAAATACACAAGTTTCCATCATTTTAACTCCATTGCTGTTTATCGTAATCTTCTAAATCATAACAATAATAATTCATCATAGTCCTCCTCTTTGTCACAGGCCTTCTTGATTTCCCTCCGATTATAGCTTTTGTTTCATTATTGACTGGTTAAGTATTTAGCCAATTTAGGGCTAGATTACAAATTGAGCGCTAATTATCGCTCGTGCGGTGGACCTCAGCTGTTTGCGCGCATCGCATACTGTGGGTATTACAACTTGAATGTTAAAAGATTTTGCTTGTGTGCACAATGTTTTGCGATCATGTTAATGTATTCCCCCATAGACAATGGAGCCCGCAAACCTGATCACATTTTCTCAAGTGCACTAACCAGCCATGAAATATTAATTTTTCACATTCCAATGTTCTTCACATAGCAGAATATGTTCTAATTATTCATAAATACATATTTCCACATATATCTGATGTTTGTTTGGTAAAATATATTACTATCCCTATATATAGATTATTATATAAAGGTATAAATATTTACAGATATATGTAGGAATATCTATTTAAAAGCACTTAGAACGCGAAATGGGTTCCAGATGCATCAAACATGTGTCCCAAGTGCATGGCTCCAACCCCAGACCTGATACACCTGGTCTGGGACTGTCCTAAGATGCAGAGATTCTGGGGCAAAGTTAAATTTTGTTTGACAACAGTGCTTAAGGCCAATATAACACTGGCCGCAGCAAACATACTCTTCTTTCAGGACATTGACATAACCTCTAAACACCAAAAGTTTTTTAACCTGGTTGTACTTATGGCCAGAAAATTAATGTTACAATATTGGGCCAAGAATAGGGAACCTCCTTTCAAAAAACTGACTCACGTACTGCATCAGCAGCTCATGACAGAACAAGTAGATGTGCAGGGGGACCGCGAGGCCAGAATAAAAATATTTTTAAACAAGTGGGAACCATACATACTGCATCTACCGAGAGGCCTGAGGGAAAGACTCCTATGTCCTTTCCAACATACAGTATTTATGCTTAATGAAAATCTCCATGGCCGTTGGTGCTTAACGGGTTCTGAAGCTGACACTTGACAGAACATGACAGACGCAACAGATGAACCACTGCTTGAATGACTGGACCCAAGGTTTGTGACAAAAACCATCCGTCGATGCATATACATATTTATATATCAAATGGTATTAACATTGTTTACCTTTACGACTGATAGTACGGCACCCAATTATTTACTTGATCGCAGAGCGCAAGCACTATAGTTCCATATGGGGGGTCTGAACAGGTACAATACTATATGTCCGTAGGAAGGATCATACATCAGTGTTAATAAGCAACTTCATTGTTGTACAATCAGTACCTCCTAAATTGTTTCTCCCTCCTCCCTTCTCTCAATGCGCTCTGTTATACCCAGAGATACTATGTCTTTAAACCAATCAATACCAGCAATTAATACTTGTTTTTGATTTTGTTGTTGTTTTGCTTTAATTGTTGTTTTGTTTATTTAAATGTTATAATAACGCAGGAGGCTTGGCCGCCCCACATGGTTCAAGAAAAGACTTTTGGTCTCTAAGCAGACTCAATTACGTTGATGAGACAGTACTTTGTTGCCTACAACTTGCCTTATGATGTTTGATATTGTATAATGCTGTGTGGTGTTGTCCAAGTTCCTCTGTAAAAATTCAATAAAAAAAGTTTTTTTTTTAAAAAGTACTTAGAACATATTCCTCTATGTGAATAACATTGGAATGTGAAATATTAACAGTAAATACATAGTTAAACACTTTATTAAATATGAATATTGAATAAAAATAATTTTACATGTTTTGAGCTACGACTGCAAAGGGATCCAATGCACTTATATGTCTAAATATGTATACATATGTATTTATGTTTTAAATGAGTTTTACTGTATATTTACTGTACATATTTCACATTTTAATATTCTTCACTTACATTATAATGTCCTTTTTATTAAAAACATATTTCTGTATATACATGTGTATATACCTATACCTGCATATCTATTCCTATAGATATATACTGTAGGTTTAGATATGTATTTTATATCAGATATATATAGAAATATATATTTCATAATAAAAAGTACATTGGGCATAGCCCACCGCAAAGTCCCATCTGCTCAATCAACCCCTAATCCGCCGCATAGCCCACCACAGATTCCCCTCTATTCTATTAACCCCTTAACTGCCACACCCCCACATTGCAGAATACTGCACTACACTATTAACCCCTAAACTTCAACAAACCCACCACAAAATACCAACTAACAATTAAACCTCCTAACCAGCTAACCTCCTAACCTAACACCCTCTAAGCCCCCCCCCACAAAATAACCTTACCTGAAAAAAAAAAACCTAACAGTAGTAGTACCGTTAAAAAAAACAACTAACCTTAGCTTAAAAAACCTAACCTGAGCTTAAAAAACAACCTAACCTTACCTTAAAAAAAACTACTAGCCTTATCGTTAAAAAAAAAAAAAATTAAAAAAATCTAAAAAGTAACCTTCGCTTCCCCCCAAAAAGGCTATTTAAAAAAGCAATTTACCATGAAAAGAGCATTTGGGTGGGCATTACCCTTAGAAGGGCTCTAACTGTGAAATGCAATGCACAAAATGCATTTTTTACATTCCTATGTTCTTCACATAGAAAGTAATGTACTTTTTATTCTGAAATATATATTTATGTGTATATCTGATACTGTTCATGTAAAATACTTATCTATACCTATATATCTATAGGAATAGATATTCAGGTATAGGTATATACACATATATATAGAAACATGTTTTTAAGAATAAAAAAGACATTATCCTGTATGCGAAGAACATTGGAATGTGAAATATGTACAGTAAATGTATAGTAAAACACATACATACACAAATACATATGTACACATATATAAACACACACACACACACACACACACACACACACACACATATATATATATATATATATATATATATATACAGTATATATATATATATATATATATATATATATAAACATATAAATATTTAGGCATATATATGTATGTATCTCTATGTTAAAGACTTTGCATGCCTTTTTTTTTCTTACACTGGAGACCTCAAATCTTTGAGCCCTTATAACTTTTTATTGCAATTTTGTAAACATTTTTTTTGTATATATTCTTTTTATTCAATTTTTGACAGTAACAAAAAAAGGAAAAAATATATGAAAGTTAGAATATAAGAGTGAAAAAGTGCAAAATACTATGCGACTATTACAAATGATACCTTCCAACTTGCATAAGTAATGATTCATAATTTAATATAGTCAATAAATAGGTAAGGATGGGGATGATGATGGAGACCCATGTCTGCTAAACTAATCTCATTGGCTTTGGCTGTTAAAGTGTTTAAACTGTTCCCAGTAAAATTTTATGTTGTAAAACATTTCCATGTTTTGTTTTCTTTAAAAACCATACCCTCAAAGAGTAGTAATTCTTCTGTTTTAGACATCCAATGTTGTTTAGTTGAGTTAAAGCTTTTTTCAGTGTCTCACAATTATGTATTTTGTGCTATTAATAGCAATTTGAAATAAAGCTATTTTTAATTTGCATGGGCCTGGGGGTCTGGAGTTCAATATGGCCTAGGAAAATTGAAGAGTGAAACCACCTCCAAAATGATATTTACCCAGACCTTCAACCATGTCCCATAAGGGCCTGATGTGGTTGCAGTCTCACCAAGCATTTGACATATTACCAATACTTCCACAATTTCTCCAACATACATTTGAACTATCTGGGTAGATGAGTTTAAGACGAGTTGGTGTCAAGTACCAGCGTGTTACAATAAAGTTTGAAGATTTATGTGTGCATCTAAATATAGAAAGCCAACCTTCTGCATTTCATTTATCCGTATAAGTGGGAAGGGCTCTATTGTGTGAAAGAATGTTAGGTGAACTTAGACCACCATAGTCAAGTCCCTTCTATAATAATATAATATAATAATGTTTTGCTTTGGGTCCTTGGTTTTGCAGACCCCCAAACATATGTGTTAATGTTAGCTTGAAGTTCATGGATGTTGATAGGGATATGGGTAAGGCTTGAAACAAGAAGAGAATTTTGGGAAGAATTGTCATCTTAACTGCCTGGATTCTCCCCCATCAGAAAATGGTTTTGGGGGACCATTCTTGTGCATTAATGGAAAAATAGGAAAATGTTCCAAAAGTGTTTATTTATTTTATTAGATGTGGTAAGGAGGAATGTGGTAAGGCTAGGGACAATAGCACATTGTCAGCATACATCATGTTTCGCTTCAATTTGACCTATTTTGATGCCAGCAATATGGTTGTTTAATCTAATGTGGGAGGCCAGTACTTCCATAGTGAGGATAAATAAAAGTGGGGATAGGGGAAACCCTTGATGGGTACCATTATGAATATGTAAGGGATCTGACAGAGTACCATTAGCCGTGGGAACATAGTATAGGTGAGAAACATAGGATATCATTTTTGGGCCGAATCCAAATTTTTTAAATTTGAGTAATAAAAATTGGCAATTAAGTCTGTTGAACATTTTTACTATGTCCATTGAAAGTAAAATGGATGGAGTTTAGGTAGTTTATCAATCAATTAATCAATCAATCAATTAATTGTAGGGCTCTAATAGTACTATCCCTTGCCTCGCTATGTGATACCAAGTCCACACGATCCGTATGTACTATTATTATTATTATTATTATTATCATTTATTTGTATAGCACCGCCAAATTCTGTAGTGCTGGATGGATGATAATACGCGGTTAATACGGTTTGCTAACATTTTTTAATAAATCTTGAGGTCTGAATTTATATAGGTCTATAATTTTCTGGAAGGGTGGGCAATTTTTTGGGTTTAAGAAGTACGGTAATGTAAGATTCTAGAAAAGATTTATGGAATATCAATAGCATTATCAATAGCATTATATAGGTTGGTTAAGAGTGGGGCTAGTAAATATTTAAATGTATTGCAGTATATATTGGAGAAGTCAAGGTGATACAGTCTTTTTGGTTTGAGAAAGGCCTGTATACGGGCTGAAATGCGTCACCTTGACTTTTGCTGTCATGTCCAACTTTTTCTACCTGTTGAAGGTGTGTGAGGGTTGTCCCCACCTGATGTCGAGGTATCCAGTTATTGGCCGGGAATCTTGGGGGCATACGTCTCTATCATATCCGGCAGCTTTGATATCTGCTTTGCTGGCACTTCTCTGAGACCTGGAACAGGCGTCCTCCTAAAAAAAGGCCCTTTTTGCCACTTGGAGGTGAGAAGTTTTCAGCTCTTTTTATGGACATTTTTTTGTTCCACTATCCTCACTTTTTTTCTTACTATTATAAATAGATTTTAATCTATAATAATAAACTAATTTTAGAAATAGAAGCATCCCCAAACTCCCCTTCCTAGTTCTTTACTATATTTGTTTAAAATGTATGTGGAGTAGGTAACAACAGGAGGAGATTAGAGTATCCCCCTGTAATTTCTAATTATACAATCTAAATCCTGTTATGCTACTAAGTAGTGCCACTGTCTCCAATCTGTAAAAATAGTCTTACAGATTTTCATCATATTTACAGTGTCAGCGGTATTACATTTAAAGTATTCCTTAATATTTTTAGTTAGGAATTTTACTGCCTCTGGATTATGTAATAACACATCATTTAATCTCCAGATATATGGAGAAAGGGGTCCCCGGCAGCCAATTCACTTCCAGAGTCAACATATCATGATCTGACCATGTTGTATTCTTTATGTCTGAGTATGATACTAAGGATAGGCCTGACTGGTTAATACAGATGTAGTCTAGATGGGAGTGAACTGCCTGGGAAAATAAAATGTGTAATCCTTTCTGTTTGTGTGGAGAAGTTTCCATATATCTAGGAGTGTAGCTGTTCACAAGGAATGGTGTATATTCTTAAGAGCTTGTAGGGGGACATGACTTTGTCCTTTTGAACAGTCCAGAGTGGTTTCTAAAGCAACATTCAAGTTGCCTCCTACAATTACTATCTCTTTCTGTACGCTAAGCAGAATATCAATTACTTTTTTAATGAAAGGGGTCTGATTTGTATTGGGACTGTAGATATTAAGTTATGGGTCTATTAAATAATATTCCTACTAGTATGATATATCACCCCTCTGGGTCCACTTCTTTTTTTATGACTTGGAACGGTGTGTTTTTGCTTATCAGTATTCCTACACCATTAAGTTTGGTTGGTGCAGAACTAAAATAACCAGCAGGAAAGTCCCTGGATGAGCAACACAACTCAGCGTGTTTAGCAAAGTGATTTTCCTGTATAAAGACCAGGTGCAAGTGTTTTTTTTTTAACCAGTTAAGAACCAATGAGCGCTTGGTGGGTGAGTTAAACCCTTTAACATTTTGGGTGGCTAAAATAAGTTTATGATTATAGGTGGATATTCGATAATAAATTGGTTGTCTCCATCCTCTGGGAAAAATGAAAGTATTGAGTGAGAAATCGACAAATGTGGTTTTATAAGCTGACCAACCTGTGAGATCAACAATGTAAAATCCTCTTTAGTTTGTAGGGCTTTTAAGTCCACTTTGGTTATAGGTGCTAAATCCTCATTCAAGAGAGTTTGCTTAGAGTTCTCAGGATCATCTGGTGTTTCTATGAGGTCTGATGTGGTCTCTAAAGTAGTGTCTATAGATTAAAAAAAAGAGCTGAACTTTTGTCCTGCTGCAGAAGATGACTTGTGGGTCTTTTCCACTGTTGTACTCTTCTTTGAGGCCATGCTTACTGTGGATAGATAAAGATATGGTAAATCCTGTAGACAATAAGCAATCAGGCAAGGATGAATTATTTTTATATGCTGGGTATATTACTGTGAGCAGCAACAGTTCTATATTGAGTATGACAAAGCACGCTGCAGGACACCACCCTCGCATCAGAAACTGCACCACTGAAATGCAGCTGAAAGGCCCGCATGTAACTTTTTGGAAAAGGTAGGAATCTCCATTACTTATATCCTAACCTGAAAAGGTGTTAGGCAAATTAGCTTAATTGCGCTATCGTCCTGTCATATTGTAAAAGCGAAGAATAGAGAGTTCCTCTGTTCTGGAGCAAAGCCCCACATCGTCAGCTCAAGCCGTGGCACTCCCAACAAACACGCTACCTACAAAAATGCTCACGCACTGCTGAACGTGCCTGGAGGAAATCTCACTCTGAACCTGATTTCCTGCACTATAAGTTCGCTCTTTACTCTTACACCTCTGCCCTTTGCTTAGCTAAGCAAACATACTTCTCTTATATCCACTCACTCTTCAATCCCTAAAAGACTCTTCTCCATCTTCAACTCTCTCCTCTACCCACCTGCACCACCCCCCTCATCTGCATTCAGTGCTCAAGACCTTGCTGGCTATTTTTTCAATAAAACACTTGCCATCCGAAGAAACATCCCAACACAAACCTACAATCTCCCAACTTCACTCCCAGTCACCCCCTCTGCCACTCTCTGCACCCTCCCCCCAACCACTGAGAGTGAAGTGACTTCCCTTTTGTCTTCCTCTCACATCACTATCTGCCAACTTGACCCTATTCCTTCACATCTAATTCCCCCTCTGTCTCCCACTCTCACTCCGGCTCTTACTCAAATATTCAACCTATCCCTTTCTACCGGCTCATTCCCTGCCTCCTTCAAACATGCAAAGGTCACCCCCATCCTCAAAAAACCCTCCCTTGACCCTAACTCCCCTGCAAACTACCGCCCCATATCACTGCTCCCGCTAGCTTCAAAATTACTTGAAAAACTAGTTTTCGATCGCCTAACCCAATTCCTGTCCTCCAACTCATTGCTCGACCCCCTGCAATCTGGCCCTCAATTCCCCCTGTTTTTGTCTGTAAATTTTGTCGTATTGTTTCTCCATTGTACTGTTATCCTTGTACCCATGGGCAACGCTGCGGAATCTGTTGGCGCTTTATAAATAAAGAATAATAATAATAACTGGAGAGGCTTTCAAACATTTCTGATCCTTCTTGTAACAAAATAGGCCATATATATATATATATATATATATATATATATATATATATATATACGTAGCTAAACTTGGCCAGGATGATGTTTGTAATGCAAAGTTAAACATGACGAAGGACGCAAGGCCCTGAAGTAGTGCACTTACATTTCCAAAGTCCGGGAAGGCGTTGTGTTACAGATTTTCACACGGTGAGTGAACCAGATAAGTTATTTGCTCTTTCCTCTGCTATTTGTAGATAGCCAAAATCCTATAATGTGGATAGCACTCTAAACTCTAATTTTAAAAATAATTTTTAATTGTGTTATTATGAGTGTAACTGTAAATGTATTTTTCATGTTTTTTGTGACACTTTTTATTTGAGCGCAACAGTTAACCAGAGCTCTGAAGTCACGCTAATCTGACACGCATGCTTGAGCAAACGCTTTTACTTTCAACTTGTAATACGTGTGCTACTTCCGAAGCCTGAAAAAAACTGCAATAAAGATGATATTGCTCGCACACAACTGTTAGCATTCATAATCTAGCCCTTAGACTGAGGTGGGGGCTCAATGTCAGATTTGAGCTCCATTGATTATGAAGAGGAGGGGTAAATAATATATCCACATGTTTAGGTTATTTTTATTTTTATATTTGTTTGGTAAATTAATATTTCTTTTTATTTACTTAATTTTCCCTCTTGTTTAAAAATAAGGCACAGCAAATCTTGTTGGCATCCTGATAATTTTCCACACATCCAAATTTCTGTGAGATAATGGGGATATATTACTTCGGTTTAGATACAAAACATCTGAAAAATATAATTAGATATACATATGTAATTGTTATAACTGTAAAGCAGTAATGGACATATGTAATGTGCAAGAGGTTCCAGAATTAAATTAAAGAATATGCATTGTCTTGATATATAATCTGTATTATAAAAAAAGTTATACTTTATTCATAAGCCTGTTTCTGCAGAAGTATAATTATGCTTTTTGGAGAACTGTTAAAATCCTAATATAGAAGAGGAAAAAGTTATGTCCACTTTCCTCTTATGGAAAATAAATTCCTGCAGTGTTCTATATTTTAAAAGAAAATCTCATCAAATTTAAAAAATGGGATTTTCTCTGTGACTAAAAAAAATAATACTTTTAAAATATTATAATTAACTCCTTGAGCAAACATGTGTAGTATACCCATCATGCCCATATTCAAATGGAATTCAGATTGTTTTCTAATTTACTCCTATTATCAATTTTTCTTCATTTTCTTGCTATCAACAGAAGCAACACTCTTGGACAACATTAATCCCATTTCATTTTTAGTGATTGAGACCGATTATTGGCTGTTTACTGTGCTGTTATGGTAAAATAGAGATTGCATATTGTGGGAATTATTAGCCTTGGCTGTTTGACTTGCAATTATTGTGATCATTTTGTGAAGAAAATATTGGAAAGATTTGAATCAACCCAATTATTATAAAAAGATAAGTCCAACTGACGATACTGTTTTTTTTATCATTATTACCAAGCAAAAATGTTGAGACAATGGCCTCTAGTTATCAAGCTGTCAATCGCAAATACGCTGGAATTCCGCAGCGTATTTGTAGCGAGGCTGATTCGCCTTAGTTATCAACCCCTACTGCCTGGCAAAAGTAGAATATAGTGACGTAAGCTTCGATCCGCCAGACTCAGTCCGACACAGATCGATGCTTACGTCACTCCAGATGTTCCGAACGCAAGTTCGGCATAATCTGACTACTTTTGGTAGTTATCAAACTACTAGCAGGTACGCTCGCCACTATTCCGGGCCAGCGTACCTGGATTTCAATCCGCCGCCCTGGAGGCAGCGGATCCCATAGGAATTAATGGGAGTCTGACCATAGCAAAAGTTCATGTTCGCTGCTGCCCGATATCCCATTGATTCCTATGGGAGATGTCTGCACCTAACACCCTAACATGTACCCCGAGTCTAAACACCCCTAATCTGTCCCCCCCTACACCGCTGCAACTAAATAAATTTATTACCCCCTAAACCGCCACTCCCGGACCCCGCCTCAACTATAATAAATATGTGAACCCCTAAACCGCCACTCCCGGACCCCGCCGCCACCTACATAATACCTATTAACCCCTATCTTGCCCCCCCTATACCGCTGCCACCTATAATAAATTTATTAACCCCTATCCTGCCCCCCCTACACCGCCGCCACTATAATAAAATTATTAACCCCTAAACCTAAGTCTAACTCTAACCCTAAAACCCCCTAACTTAAATATTAATTAAATAAATCTAAATAATAGTACATAGTAAATTAATCCTATTTAAAACTAAATACTTACCTATAAAATAAACCCTAATATAGCTACAATATAACTAATAATTACATTGTAACTATTTTAGGATTTATTTTTATTTTACAGGTAACTTTGTATATATATTTTAACTAGGTACAATAGTTATTAAATAGGTATTAACTATTTAATAACTACCTAGCTAAAAGAAATGCAAAATTACCTGTAAAATAAATCCTAACCTAAGTTACAATTAAACCTAACACTACGGGGGGCAGAGTTACCATCAGAGGGGAACAGACGTGTTTCTCCGAGCTCCCGCCTGTGTAATTAATAATTTTGATCCTACTGCAACTATTTCTTAACTATGACATATTGAACTCATGCAGTTTCATCTATGAAGGCTCCTGATTCAGGAGACACCAAGTTTGCACAGCTGAGCCGAGCGGGAGCCACGATACAACACATCTACATGATGCGGCCCTGATCCTGGGAGCTACTACGCAGCCCTCGCTGCTCTAATACTCTGTCTGGCTCAGGGGAAGCGCACTGTCACAGTGCCTAAACATACAGCGAGTGCTTATAAAAGCCACTCAGGCAGTCTCTCACTCGTAAATCTTTTATAGCTATTCTCAGAAGGAGCACGATAAGACTAAACATTATCAATCCCAGGGATCGGGGCGGCGGATCCCATTCCCCACTTCAACTTTATATTGTACTTAAGCGCTACCAGGAGAGGAAGAGAGCGTGGTGAAAAGGGGTAAAATAGTCATAAATCAAACATCGAGATCCATTTGGACGCTTAGGTGGCGTGACTGAGTGTGAATTTCTATACTCCCTATTTCCCTCTCTGCTGCTAAAACTGTCCCAAACATGGACTACTTAGACAAATGGGAGATTAAGGTGACGCAGTCTTTAGATGACCATTTTACCTCCCTAAAGCGGGAACTCTGCATTCTAATAGATTTAGCAGTGAGGGAGTCGCATCATACTGAGAGTTTTTCGCTTCCACACAAAGCAAGCCTACAGCAAAGTCAAGGTGGAAGTGTCCTGGAGGTGGCCACAGGCAGCAGCTCATCAGTTCCTACACCAGGGCAAGATCTTCATCATGCAGCGAAACTGCAACTCCTGGGTGCATTCACTGCATCCGTCCCTTCGGCAGATGAGGGGGGGTGGTGACAGAGACCGGCTCTCCCCAAGTTGTACCGCTAAGTAACCCTGCAATTAAGCTCCCTAACAAAGGTACCTCAAAGAATTCACAGAGCATATGTAGAAATGCAGGTCTCAACTTACAGACAACAGAGCGCTTTGACAGTGAGGATTTAATCTACAGAAGGCGACTGTCTAGAAGACAGCTACAGCTGGGGGAGTCTTTGGTCCCCTCCAGGGCAGGCCTCAAACACCTATACAGCGAACCAGAGTTGGTCGGAGGAGGAGACATAGGAGACCGACATTACCTAATTTCGCTGCAGTGAGAGAGTTGTAACATTTCCCGATACATGATACTTGCGGATTCATTCCCCCATACTGCAGTCATAATGTTGCATATCTCCGCGCACACACCCCCGTGTACATGGTTCCATCGGGACATTCTAGATCCTCAGAGAGTAGGTGTCGGTTGACTGTGAGTAATCTGGAGCGGTATTCTTTATGCGGTTTTGCTCTGTCATCCTATTGTCATATCGCCCAGAACTGAACCTGGTCACACCGCATGCCTATCTGCTCACGGTTCTCACAGACTGATTCCAATATGTCATTTATTACCAGTATGTTCTGTATTTATAATATGAACCCTCGTTGCCTAGTATGTTTTAGATGTCGATAGTGCTCTCTGATGTGTTTACCGTAGTTAACCAATATCTGAGGACTGTACTGTTTAGCACCCTATATGAAGCCTGAATCTGGCCCATGCATGTTTTGAATGTTATTGGTATAATTAGGGACAAGGGGTAATAAGAGTTTAGTTGGAAAGTTTCATCTTATATAAGCTATTCTTAACCATAGGTCTCAGTTTGGGATATCTCTATAATTAGTAAGGAAAATATTTTAGTTTTCTATCTCTATAATTAGTAAGGAAAATATTTTAGTTTTCATGCAGGATTATGCCCTATTACATCTGAATCAGCAGGACTTGATACACTAATGCTCATATCATTATTAGTAAGTTTTAGTTCATTCATGCTTTATGTATAACGCCTAAAACTGGAGTACCCCAGTCTCGGCAGCTATTTCCATTGTTATTCCCTCAAAGTTAAGAGAGCAGGGATTGGGTAAAGCACTATCTGTTTTTGCTATGCCTACAAACATGGACACCAGGATGATATACACATATTACCATGTGTAGACATGTAATGATGATGCATAATAAATCTGATACTAGTCTATATAAGTTTGCCGAATGAGGACTCATATACAACCTCATTAAATCCTCCGGACAGTGACTGCTCCACACGGGGCTAGGACTACCTAAATTGCACAAGCACATCATTGTCGCATGTACTAACCCCCCTGAGTTACAAACTTTTAATTCCAAAGTTTTCTTATTGCTTTCTCTCCCCAGGTGGACTATCCATACGACAGTTAATTCTCTGAGATGGCTCACAATGTTTACTGTTTTAAGTATCTATCCTTAGTGTATTGTGTTTTTCACTTTATATACTGCAATGTAATACAGACTTTACTTAAGAAGAAGATCCATACTAATTTAGCATGCAAGTTGTAATTCCCCCTAGGCTCCTGTGATGAGGATATTAACTTAATATAAAACATGTTACCTTAGCGATAATTGCATACCCTAATAGCAATATCAAAATATCCTTTGCTAGGACTTCCACAGAGTTAAGCGAACTCCCTACTGCTACGTCTTTATACATATTATGTTGCAGATCTCAGCTATACGCTATTAATATCTATCAGACCCCCACATATTCATAATTAGGGAGCCTTCTGACTTAGTTTCCTTTTTGAGATCATGTATTTTGAGCTTGTCAGAACACCATATGGGTCCACTTTTCTACAAATGCTTCTTGCGCCTTGCTTCATTTAGTTTCTTATTTGTAGTCAATTTTTGTATTGGTATATTATTTTTCCTCCTTTCATTTTATAAGCCATAAAATGTTTCAAGTTATCTGTTCAAAACTATAAGTTAGATTGAATATATACTACAGCCTTCTGACAATAGTAGATTAAGCTCTCCCACATTCTACTACATATTTTAGTACATTTTCCAAGTAAACTCATGTCTAAGGATGGGTGCATATAGATGTATCTATGAGTATCTTTATATATATATATATATATATATATATATATATATATATATATATATATATATATATATATATATATATATATATGTCCATAGAGCATTAGGGTTTTAAGAGACCTGTTATTTAATCTCCTGTTTGCACTGGAAAGAACCTAGGAGAGACCCCTTCTGATTTTAGATGTGTCGTATACAGGTTTTTCATATAAGCTCCCCTTTAATATATCGGGTAGTACCTGACATCCAGACGGTTACACATTCCCCTAGTATCAGTAGGTTACTCTACAAGCCATAACATTGTATATTGCATATTATTTATACTACATTATTATTATGTTATATATTGATGTTGCAGATAGCACATATGTTTTGTTACCTGTCTTGAATTAGTGGTTGATCTATGCCATATATTTGATGTGAGTAACTAGACTTATAATGACCTCTTGTATCTAACTTTCAATGTTTTCTGTATCTTGCTACAGCTTGAAGCCATATTCTATATATAACAAAGGTCTAAAATCTACATTTGATACATATCTTCTATGTACCTACATATATGTATTGACATTATATCCAGTTTAGCTTAAGACTGGACGTAGTATTTAGTCACACCTCATCGAGTTATGCACTGTGCTTAGCAAGGTACACCACTTCTACTAGTCTCCCACATTCTTACCATTTTGCTTAAGCTATATATCACACTAAGGCCTATTTGATATTAGAGATACTAGAGGGAAATGATACTAACCTGCAATCTTATTATATTTTTCTTAGGCTCCTTAAACTGTTTTTGTTGCATTCAGAAATGTTAGGAATCTACAATAGGTAGCTTTCTAGTGGAATAACTATAATGTTTCAGTACAGGTTATTATCCCCCTTCTACGCTCTACAACATAACTTCTCTTAGGGGGTGGTGATGTCGCGAACCTAAAATTTTCGGTTTGCGAACCGCTGACTCGAACTTCCGGTATTGTTCGCGAATGCGCGAACCGCCATTGAATTCAATAGGCAGGCGAACTTTAAAACCTACAAGGACTCTTTCTGGCCACAATAGTGATGGAAAAGTTGTTTTAATGGTCCTAACACCTGGACTGTTGCATGCTGGAGGGGGATCCCTGGCAAAACTCCCATGGAAAATTACATAGTTGATGCAGAGTCTGCTTTTAAGCCATAATGGGTCTAAATCAACTAACATTCCCAAAGTGGCTGTCTCAAAACATCCCAGACAGAAGATAGATTGATAGTGATAGATAGGATAGATAGATATACATAGATTGATAGTTAGATAGAATCGATAGAAGAGAAATAGATATATTTGTTAGATATATAATTACCCTAATAAATTCTAATAATCAAACATGCATTCTTGGACCCAACTAGCTTGTGTCAATTAGTACTTTTCTTAGCAAAAATTTTAATTTTTAATTATTAGAATACTGTCACAACAAATATGATTGGTGTAAATATTTTTTAAGTAGGCCTGGCACACAGGCTTGGAAGGCTGTAGACAACTGAATTCAAAGGCACGAGCAAACTGAGGGTTAAGATCATCAACAATAAAGATTTTTTTAATTATAATTAGTAACTATACTGTGACAAAAAATTAGGATTGGTGTAAATAGTTGGCAAGACGGCCTGGCACAAAAGGATGGCAGGCAGGAGGGAGATGCAATTCAAGGACACTAGGAGACTGATTACTGACAGTCTAAACAGTGATGATTGACAATTTTTGCAATACTGTTAACAGAAATATGATTGCTGACAACAATTGGCTAGGTAGGGGCCTGGCTCACAGCAGGCTGCAAGGCAGGAGGAAAGTGCGTTTCAATGGCACCAGCAAACTGACGTCAAATCACAGCAACTATTACCAAAAATTTTAATTTTTAATTATTAGAATACTGTCACAACAAATATGATTGGTGTAAATATTTTTAAAGTAGGCCTGGCACACAGGCTTGGAAGGCTGTAGAAAAGTGCAATTCAAAGGCACGAGCAAACTGAGGGTTAAGATCAACACTAAAAAAATTTTTAATTTAAATTAATAACTATACTGTCTGACTGTGACAACAATTATGATTGGTGTAAATAGTTGGCTAGACGGCCTGGCACAAAAGGCTGGCAGTGGCAGGCAGGAGGTAAATGAAATTCAATGGCCCTAGGAGACTGAATACTTGCAGTCCAAAAAATTATGATTTTTTTTATTTTTATTACTGTTACAAGAATTGTGATTGGTGCCACTAATTGGCTACTTGGGCCTGGCAGACAGGCTGGCAGATATGAGTCGTGGATGGTAGGTAGAGCAGTAATTGAACACAGTATGCTGTGTAAGTGACAAAAACACAGGACTGATAGAAAATTAAGTTACATTACACTAGCAAAATATTTTAAAATTTTAGATTTTAATATTAAAATTATGTTAAGAAGTGCAATGCACATATGACTCTATGAGTGGTCGCACTGGCTGGCTGCTACGTAGGGCAGCAATTATAACAACAGTATGCTGTGTAAGTCAGATAGACAGTTAGACACAGGCCTGATAGAAAATACAATTAGATTACACTAGCATAATGATTTAAAGACTTTTTTTTGGAAATTTTAAGAAAAAGGTTAAGCACATACATATGAGTCGTGGCTGATAGCCTTGGAAGGGCAGCTATTAAAAACAGTAGGCTATGTATGTCGGATACACACACGCCTGATAGAAAATACTATTAGATTACACTAGAAAAATGATTGAAATTATTTTTTTGGGGGGGAAATTAAAAAAAGGTTAAACACATATGAGTCGTGGCTCATAGACTAGGGAGGGCAGCAAGTAAACACAGTAGGCTCTCTATGTCAGCAAAACACACAGGCCGGATAGAAAATTAGATTTGATTACACTAGCAAACAAATTTAAACTTTTTTTTTTTTTATATATATTAAAATTAAGGTGAAAGAAAAATAGATATGAGTGCTGGGTGGCTGCCTGGCACAGACCAATTAACCAAAAGACTGAAAAAAAAAAGAGGTATATTAATGCTGAGTGAGCCTGACAGACACAGGCATGATAGTAAATGTAATTAGATTACACTAGAAAAATATTTTTTTGTGTTTTTTTTTTAAATTAAAAATAATGTTATAAACGGATATTAACTCTGCTGGCTGCTGGCTGGCACAGAGCAATGAACCAGAGTATATGCTGTGTGACACTGGCCTGATAGAAAATGAAAAAAAATTACACTAGAAAAATAATTATATTTTTGGGTTAGTTAAATTTAAACTAATGTTGTTAGGGAGATATCAGTGGTGGCAGTAGTCACAGCATATGCTGTGAGCCTTAAACACACAGCTGAAAGCCAGGCAAATGCTAATAAAAAAAAAAAAAAAAAAAAAAAAAAATGGCACGAAATATAGCCCTAAAAAGGGCTTTTTGGGGTGCTGTGCTTGCAGCAGAGATGAGTGGAGTCCTTCTGGACTGTAAATACACTAGCCTAGCTATGTTTTTACTATTAATGTCAGGAGCGAAAACACAACACGTCCTCTCATTAAAAAAGCAAGGTCGTTATGAGTCTAAAATGGCGGATTCCGAGTAGCTGGGAGTGTCTGTGAGGGAGTGTCTGATGTTGATTGGCTCTAATGTGTCAGGCGGCTGTGACATAAAGGGTCAAAGTTTCCACAATGATGACACATAGGGGCGGATCGAACATCGCCATGTGTTCGCCCACAAACGCGAACGCGAACAAGCTATGTTCGCTGTGAACCGTTCGCGGGCGAACAGTTCGGGACATCACTATTAGGGGGTACATGGAAGGTTCTGCTCCCCCCTCCCCAGCTTCCAATGATGTATTTACCCTCGCCCCATAGATACACATAGCACATAAGATGCCTCTCATAGTTCCCTATCTTAGCCATTGCTTTGTACATATATGGCATACATAGATTTATAAACAAACCCATACTGCTGCTTTCCCAAAGTAGGCTCCGCCCCCCTGCTTTCTCCTCCCCCTCCCCTCCCCTCCCCCCTCCCACAACTCGAGTGGCTCTTGCCCACTGTAATCCCTCTTCCTTCCAGTGCTCTATGACCTACTTATGGTCATTCTAAAAGCTAACTCCCCACATAATCGCACATCATCGCACAGAAGAGGACATCCGGACCGGCAGACATCTTCATCCAAGCGGCATCTTCTATCTTCATCCATCCGACGAGGAGCGGCTCCATCTTCAAGACCTCCAGCGCGGAATATCCTTCTTGCACAACGACTACCCAACGAATGGCTGGTCCTTTAAATGACGTCATCCAAGATGGCGTCCCTCGAATTCCGATTGGCTGATAGTATTCTATCAGCCAATCGAAATTAAGGTATGAAAAATCTGATTGGCTGATGCTATCAGCCAATCAGATTGAAGATCAGCCGGATTGAACATCAGCTAATCAGATTTTTCCTACCTTAATTCCGATTGGCTGATAGAATCCTATCAGCCAATCGGAATTCGAGGGACGCCATCTTGGATGACGTCATTTAAAGGACCAGCCATTCATCGGGAAGTCGTCGTGCAAGAAGGATGTTCCACGCCGGAGGTCTTGAAGATGGAGCCGCTAATCGTCGGATGGATGAAGATGGAAGATGCCGCTTGGATGAAGATGTCTGCTGGTCCGGATGTCCTCTTCTGCCCGGATAGGATGAAGACTTCTGCCGGTCTGGATGTCCTCTTCTGCCCGGATAGGATGAAGACTTCTGCTGGTCTGGATGTCCTCTTCTGCCCCATCAGATGAAGACTTCGGCCCGGCTGGGTGAAGACGACTCAAGGTAGGGAGATCTTCAGGGGGTTAGTGTTAGGTTTTTTTAAGGGGGGTTTGGGTGGGTTAGAGTAGGGGTATGTGGCTGGTTGTTTTTTAATGTTGGGGGGGTTGTGTTTTTTTTACAGGCAAAAGAGCTGATTACTTTGGGGCATGTCCCGCAAAAAGCCCTTTTAAGGGCTGGTAAAAGAGGTGATTACCTTGTAACGTAGCATAGGGTAGGGACTTTTATTATTATTTTTTTTAATTTTATTAGGGGGCTTAGATTAGGTGTAATTAGTTTAAAATTCTGTAATTTAGTGGGGGTTTTTTTAAATTTAGTTTAGTTTATTTAATTGTATTTAATTGTAGGTATTGGTAGCTAATTTATTTAATTAATTTAATTATAGTGTAGTGTTAGGTTTAATTGTAACTTAGGTTAGGATTTATTTTACAGGTAATTTTGTAATTATTTTAAATAGGTAGCTATTAAATAGTTAATAACTATTTAATAGCTATTGTACCTAGTTAAAATAAATACAAATATACCTGTAAAATAAATATAAATCCTAAAATAGTTACAATGTACTTATTAGTTATATTGTAGCTATATTAGGGTTTATTTTATAGGTAAGTATTTAGTTTTAAATAGGATTAATTTAGTTAATAAGAGTGCTATGATTTAGATTTATTTAATTAATATTTAAGTTAGGGGGGTGTTAGGGTTAGTGTTAGACTTAGGTTTAGTGGTTAATAATTTTATTATAGTGACGGCGGTATAGGGGGCAGGATAGGGGTTAATAGGTATTATGTAGGTGGCGGCTGGGTCCGGGAGCGGCAGTTTAGGGGTTAACATATTTATTATGATTGCGGCGGGGTCCGGGAGCGGCGGTTTAGGGGTTAACATATTTATTATAGTTGCGGCGGGGTCTAGGAGCGGCGGTTTAGGGGTAAATATATTTATTATGGTTGCGGCGGGGTTTAGGAGCGGTGGTTTAGGGGTTAATAACTTTATTTAGTTGCAGGGGGCTCCGGGGGTGCCGGTATAGGGGGTAGAACAGTATAGTGTGAGTGCTTAGTGACAGGGGTATCAATAAAGCTGTAAAAAAAGCCAAAGAGCAGCGAGATTGATGATTGATAACTATCACAGTCCGCTGCTCATCGCACCGTACTTGGTGCACGGCTTTTTGACAGATTTATTGATAACTTTGGCGGCGGCGATGTGAGGTGAGCTTAGGCGAGCTTATTGGGGCCGGCGAAGGCAGGTACGTACGGAGCTTCATAACTAGAGGCCAATGTTGATTAATGAGTGTGATATGCAGTGGTTGTGTAAAGTACAGTTGGTCTGTTGCTAATATTATATCCCAACAAGATGGTTTTCTATGGTATTGAGATCCTATCCGATTTTTGTGTTAGAATCTTGGCTTTATGTATTGCATTGTTTTTTTAGATGTTAAATATAGTTTTCCATTTTGCTTGTTTGCACTGGAAGTTCACTTTTCTTGTTGCCATGATTACTAAAATATCAATTTTCAGTATTTAATCAGGATCCAAAAGTTCATAGTGACAATATTGAGAAAAAACAGTTGAGCATGTAAAAAACATTTTATAATTTTAAGAAAATTGTCACTAGCAAGATAAGCCAGCAAAACTCATAGGGGCCACTTTATTAAGTGCCGAGTGGACATGATTCGCTTTCGTCATTTAACATTGCACAAGCATTTCTGGTTAAATGCTTGTGCAATGCTGCCCCCTGCATATTCGCGGCCAATAGGGGGTGTCAATCATCCTGATCGTATTGGATTTTAAGGAGCAGCGGTCTTATGACTGATGTTTCTTAAAGGGACACTGAACCCACATTTTTTTTCTTTCATGATTCAGATAGAGCATGCAATTTTAAGCAACTTTCTAATTTACTCCTCTTATCATTTTTTCTTAATTCTCTTGCTATCTTTATTTGAAAAGCAAGAATGTAAGTTTAGAAGCCGGCCCATTTTTGGCTCACAACCTGGGTTGTGCTTGCTGATTGGTGGTTAAATGCACCCACCAATAAACAAGTGCTGTCCGGTGTTCTAAACCAAAAATTGTCTGGCTCCTTAGCTTAGATTGCTTCAAAAAGAGAAAGTGGAGGCTGCTTCCATAAAACAATTCCTTTATTGATAAGTTTAAAAACGGCAAAACACAGCAAGGTTAGGACATGGTGTAGAAGGCGCAGCACAGTCTGGCTTACGCGTTTCGGATGAAATCCGTAGTCATAGCCTACTGTGCTGTGCTCTACACCTGTTTAAAACTAGTTAAAACAAGTGTGATTGGTGCACACATAAAGACACGCCTTCAAGTTATAACCAATGCCTACAATGTTTAAATTTAACCCACTAGTGCCTGGACCGCACCTTGTAATACATAACAATAGCTTATACAATCGTAAAATATGCACTGCAACAAATATGTACAAAACCAATATTGTAGTATACTGTTATACACAAGAAGTCAAATCTTGGGGATTAATAAATAATACATTCAAAATAATGAATAATGAATAATAAATTACAAATTATACATTATTACTTATAAATATATAAATATATATATAAATTGCCCTAATCCTGCGCATAGAGGACTCCATTGGTAAAATTCTCAATATGAAAGAGTCAAATTTTCTACCTGTCTTATCTAATGTGCTGGTGGGCAACAAAATACAAGTGGTTTACTCATTAAGAAAATATACTGCAATGCATGGATTTCGTGTGACAAGTGAATGAATATATTAACAAACTAATAAACATACAATGTATAGGTATGTCATAGGGGGAGGGACCTGATGAATATAGATGAAATAAAGATATCTATGCAAACTGACATCATACTGACATCAGGTGGGAAACCACAAACAATCAGGCATTGGTTATAACTTGAAGGCGTGTCTTTATGTGTGCACCAATCACACTTGTTTTAACTAGTTTTAAACAGGTGTAGAGCACAGCACAGTAGGCTATGACTACGGATTTCATCCGAAACGCGTAAGCCAGACTGTGCTGCGCCTTCTACACCATGTCCTAACCTTGCTGTGTTTTGCCGTTTTTAAACTTATCAATAAAGGAATTGTTTTATGGAAGCAGCCTCCACTTTCTCTTTTTGAAGCTGTTATTGTCCGGAGTTTGGCTGTTTCCTGCTGTGCATAACAAGTTGGTGTACTTCGCAAAAAAGAGTGCATTGTGTGCTGTCCTACTACCAGCAGTTCATTACTGCTAACAGGAACTGTTTTCTGCTACGTCACTGGCGGAGGGATACTGGTTTTACCGGAGGAACAAGTGTCTGGAATAAGTTGAGGCGGAGCAAGGGATCTCTGCCTTGTTCCAGAGTGTGTTTCATTGGCCAGGATTGGGCCGTGCCCCCATAGAGGCGTCTGGACAGAACCTACAGCCGCGAACGGCGATACCCGCCTTCCCCATCGGATTGGGTGAGTGAGAGCTCCACTGTCTGCATAGGAGCGAGTGAATGAGTGGCACATTAAGGAACATTGTAGTTTATGATTTAGCACTTTTGCACTTTATGAGACATCTTTTTTGCTGACCATATATTACGGACTGCCGACCATATTCTGGGTATACTTTCTCTTGCATTTGTCCTTAGCTTAGATGCCTTCTTTTTCAAATAAACGTAGCAGTAGAATGAAGAAAAATGTATAATAGAAGTAAATTAGAAAGTTGCTTAAAATTGCATGCTCTATCTGAATCATGATATAAAAAAAATTGGTTTAGTATCCCTTTAACTTAGATTTCCGGCGAGCCTGAAACTACGGGGGTATATTGCAGCATCCGCTGCTTAGTAAATCTACCCCATAGACTTCAACCAGCAAGAAAAACTGCTGCACCCATTTTTTTTGAGCCTGGTTGTCAGTTAAACTGTATTGGGAGTAGACACTGATAATGAATCACCTTCACAGGTAGAGTGTTACACAAAAGCAGTTTCCTATATAATGTATATAATCTAAACATATTACAAATACACAAATATTTTTAAACATATAGTCAAGCAATAAACCAGAATATAGGAGATGTTAACAATTTTTCCAATATTAGGTCCTGATAACTTAGATTCAGTTTCAGTCCTTATGGGAAGAATGTTTTTATCACAATCCATAAAAGCCCAAAGCCACAAATGAGTTTTCAATAGAAAGGTTCCAGAAAACGTGTTATTGGGATCAAAACTGGTAATCCAATGGAAACAGAAATATATACAATGGCCCTTTCATACCTCATACAAATCTTTTGAATTGACCCATATATAAATAGCTATATACACTACATCACAAAAAGTATTTGTACACCAGACTATCATACCTATGTAAGCTTGTTGGTGTGTTTTATCTGCAGAGACGTGGGAAAGCCATGGGGGCAAAATTTCCCCTGGCATTCGCCAACATTTACATGGGTTGGTGGGAGCTGTCCCACGTTTATGCAGATACTAACCCATATAGAGACTCAGTTGTAGCATATAAGCGCTACATTGATGACCTGTTGGTGGTTGGGTCAGGTTCTGAAGAGAAGGGTCAACAATTTGTTGAATATCTCTAACAACAGGGCAGGTGTTGAGTGTACATATAATTTCAGTAAGAATAAAGTGCCCTATTTGGATGTGGAGCTAGAAGGAGATGGAGATTGCAAACTGGTTAATTCGGCATTGTATGTTAAGCCTATTTACGCAAATGCCCTGCTCCACGCCAAGAGCTGCCACCCACGCCATATGAATTATGGCGTGGCTAAGGGCCAGTTCATTCGGATCAAGCGTAAATGCTCTAGAGAGGAAGATTTCCAGGCAGAGAGCAGGGCTTTGTGGAAAAGACTAAAGGCAAGGGGTTATCCGGATGGGCCCATTAGAAAAGCCTTTTTTGAGGTTCAGAGCATCCCCAGAGCAGATTTACTTACCCCCCCAAGAAATCCACTAAAACCAGAGGGAATGGTGAAATAACTTTTGTCACCACCTATTCTAATCAGTATAGGGAAGTTTGTGAGATTATAAGGAGGAATCTGCCAATTTTGAAGGCTGATGATGCCCTCAAGAATGTGGTTGACAAGGGTTGCTTATTTGTCTCTAAAAGAAATGTGACCATTGGAAATCTGGTTTCACCTAGTGCACTAAGAAAACCACCTAAAAAGAGTAGCTGGCTGAGTTGCAAAGGTCATTATAAGTGTGGCCTACATAGCTGTATTGCTTGTAGTCACACTACAAGTAGTAAGGTGTTCCAGTCTTACTATACACAAAGAGTTTTTGATTGTAATTACTGCACAAATTGTCGATCAGAGTTTGCAGTTTATGTTATAACATGTACCTCTTGTGAGAAGCAATATGTAGGGTGTACTACACGTGAGGCCAGAGAGAGTATACGTGAACACCTTAATGACATTGAGAGAGGGAGGACAGCGACAGGTGCGTCCAAGCATTTTTATATATGAGCATGACGGAAACGTCAAGACATTTACTTGGATGATCATAGATTTGATCAAGAATAAACCAAGGGGAGGGAGCAGGACTATGGAGTTGTATAAAAAGGAGGCCTTTTGGATTTTCAAATTATATACACGCAGTCCGAATGGTATGAACATAGAGGGGATTTGATTAATTATTGGTATTAGCTTAATCCCTCAGCATCAACCTATTACTTCATACTCCCTGATTTTTCACAGTATTAATTCTATTAATTATCAAATCATGTTCCATTGAGCATAATAATTAGTTTAGATTTAGTTGGGAAAATATTTTTGGATTGTACTTAGTGTCAATTTAGTTTAGGTGTTCTTTAAGGTTGCACTAATTCTCTAGTTTGTATAATATCCTTTACAGTATAAAGCTTAGGATAACAACAAACTTGATGTTATAGTGAAAAAGTAAGTTAAACAGAGACCTATTAGCACTATGTTTGATAGCATTATTAGATAGTTTTTTAGATCACTAATTATGCAAACTATATTGGGTTCCTAGTGTTCTTAGTCAAACTCTGATGTTCTATATACATTATTCTTTTGAAATAGTAAGTGATGAACAGACATACTAAGAACAGAAAAAAGAACCTAACTATGGCCTAGATTTGGAGTTTGGTGTTAGCCGTGAAAACCAGCGTTAGAGGCTCCTAACGCTGGTTTTAGGCTACCTCCGGTATTTGGAGTCAGTCAAAATAGGGTCTAACGCTCACTTTTCAGCCGCGACTTTTCCATACCGCAGATCCCCTTACGTAAATTGCGTATCCTATTTTTTCAATGGGATTTTTCTAACTCCGGTATTTAGAGTCGTGTCTGAAGTGAGCGTTAGAACTCTAACGACAAAACTCCAGCCGCAGGAAAAAAGTCAGTAGTTAAGAGCTTTCTGGGCTAACGCCGGTTTATAAAGCTCTTAACTACTGTACTCTAAAGTACACTAACACCCATAAACTACCTATGTACCCCTAAACCGAGGTCCCCCCACATCGCCGACACTCGATTAAATTTTTTTAACCCCTAATCTGCCGACCGCCACCTATGTTATACTTATGTACCCCTAATCTGCTGCTCCTAACACCGCCGACCCCTATATTATATTTATTAACCCCAAACCTGCCCCCCACAACGTCGCAGCCAGCTACCTACAATAATTAACCCCTAATCTGCTGCCCCTAACACCGCCGACCCCTATATTATATTTATTAACCCCTAATCTGCCCCCCTCAACGTCGCCTCCACCTGCCTACACTTATTAACCCCTAATCCCTAATAGTTATTAACCCCTAATCCGCCTCACTAACCCTATAATAAATAGTATTAACCCCTAATCTGCCCTCCCTAACATCGCCGACACCTAACTTCAAACATTAACCCCTAATCTGTCGACTGGAGCTCACTGCTATTCTAATAAATGTATTAACCCCTAAAGCTAAGTCTAACCCTAACACTAACACCCCCCTAAGTTAAATATAATTTAAATCTAACGAAATAAATGAACTCTTATTAAATAAATTATTCCTATCTAAAGCTAAATACTTACCTGTAAAATAAATCCTAATATAGCTACAATATAAATTATAATTATATTATAGCTATTTTAGGATTAATATTTATTTTACAGGTAACTTTGTATTTATTTTAACCAGGTACAATAGCTATTAAATAGTTAAGAACTATTTAATAGCTAAAATAGTTAAAATAATTACAAAATTACCTGTAAAATAAATCCTAACCTAAGTTACAATTAAACCTAACACTACACTATCAATAAATTAATTAAATAAACTACCTACAATTACCTACAATTAACCTAACACTACACTATCAATAAATTAATTAAATACAATTCCTACAAATAAATACAATTAAATAAACTAGCTAAAGTACAAAAAATGAAAAAGAACTAAGTTACAAAAAATAAAAAAATATTTACAAACATAAGAAAAATATTACAACAATTTTAAACTAATTACACCTACTCTAAGCCCCCTAATAAAATAACAAAGCCCCCCAAAATAAAAAAATGCCCTACCCTATTCTAAATGACTAAAGTTCAAAGCTCTTTTACCTTACCAGCCCTGAACAGGGCCCTTTGCGGGGCATGCCCCAAGAAGTTCAGCTCTTTTGCCTGTAAAAAAAAACATACAATACCCAAGCCCCCCAACATTACAACCCACCACCCACATACCCCTAATCTAACCCAAACCCCCCTTAAATAAACCTAACACTAAACCCCTGAAGATCTTCCTACCTTGTCTTCACCTCACCGGGTTCACAGATCTGTCCAGAAGAGCTCATCCGATGTCCTGATCCAAGCCCAAGCGGGGGGCTGAAGAGGTCCATGATCCGGCTGAAGTCTTCATCCAAGCGGGGCAGAAGAGGTCTTCCATCCGATTGAAGTCTTCATCCAAGCGGGATCTTCTATGGTCATCCATCCGGAGCGGAGCGGCAGGATCCTGAAGACCTCCGACGCGGAACATCCATCCTGGCCGACGAATGAACGATGAATGACGGTTCCTTTAAATGACGTCATCCAAGATGGCGTCCCTCGAATTCCGATTGGCTGATAGGATTCTATCAGCCAATCGGAATTAAGGTAGGAATATTCTGATTGGCTGATGGAGTCAGCCAATCAGAATCAAGTTCAATCCGATTGGCTGATCCGATCAGCCAATCAGATTGAGCTGGCATTCTATTGGCTGATCGGAACAGTCAATAGAATGCGAGCTCAATCTGATTGGCTGATTGGATCAGCCAATCGGATTGAACTTGATTCTGATTGGCTGATTCCATCAGCCAATCAGAATATTCCTACCTTAATTCCGATTGGCTGATAGAATCCTATCAGCCAATCGGAATTCGAGGGACGCCATCTTGGATGACGTCATTTAAAGGAACCGTCATTCGTCGTTCAGTCGTCGGCCAGGATGGATGTTCCGCGTCGGAGGTCTTCAGGATTCTGCCGCTCCGCTCCGGATGGATGACCATAGAAGATCCCGCTTGGATGAAGACTTCATTCGGATGGAAGACCTCTTCTGCCCCGCTTGGATGAAGACTTCAGCCGGATCATGGACCTCTTCAGCCCCCCACTTGGGCTTGGATCAGGACATCGGAGGAGCTCTTCTGGACAGATCGGTGAACCTGGTGAGGTGAAGACAAGGTAGGAAGATCTTCAGGGGCTTAGTGTTAGGTTTATTTAAGGGGAGTTTGGGTTAGATTAGGGGTATGTGGGTGGTGGGTTGTAATGTTGGAGGGCTTGGGTATTGTATGTTTTTTTTTACAGGCAAAAAAGCTGAACTTCTTGGGGCATGCCCCGCAAAGGGCCCTGTTCAGGGCTGGTAAGGTAAAAGAGCTTTGAACTTTAGTAATTTAGAATAGGGTAGGACATTTTTTTATTTTGGGGGGCTTTGTTATTTTATTAGGGGGCTTAGAGTAGGTGTAATTAGTTTAAAATTGTTGTAATATTTTTCTTATGTTTGTAAATATTTTTTTATTTTTTGTAACTTAGTTCTTTTTTATTTTTTGTACTTAAACAAGTTTATTTAATTGTATTTATTTGTAGGAATTGTATTTAATTAATTTATTGATAGTGTAGTGTTAGGTTAATTGTAGGTAATTGTAGGTAGTTTATTTAATTAATTTATTGATAGTGTAGTGTTAGGTTTAATTGTAACTTAGGTTAGGATTTATTTTACAGGTAATTTTGTAATTATTTTAACTATTTTAGCTATTAAATAGTTCTTAACTATTTAATAGCTATTGTACCTGGTTAAAATAAATACAAAGTTACCTGTAAAATAAATATTAATCCTAAAATAGCTATAATATAATTATAATTTATGTTGTAGCTATATTAGGATTTATTTTACAGGTAAGTATTTAGCTTTAAATAGGAATAATTTATTTAATAAGAGTTAATTAATTTCGTTAGATTTAAATTATATTTAACTTAGGGGGGTGTTAGTGTTAGGGTTAGACTTAGCTTTAGGGGTTAATACATTTATTAGAATAGCGGTGAGCTCCAGTCGGCAGATTAGGGGTTAATGTTTGAAGTTAGGTGTCGGCGATGTTAGGGAGGGCAGATTAGGGGTTAATACTATTTATTATAGGGTTAGTGAGGCGGATTAGGGGTTAATAACTTTATAATAATAGTTAATTAATTTCGTTAGATTTAAATTATATTTAACTTAGGGGGGTGTTAGTGTTAGGGTTAGACTTAGCTTTAGGGGTTAATACATTTATTAGAATAGCGGTGAGCTCCAGTCGGCAGATTAGGGGTTAATGTTTGAAGTTAGGTGTCGGCGATGTTAGGGAGGGCAGATTAGGGGTTAATACTATTTATTATAGGGTTAGTGAGGCGGATTAGGGGTTAATAACTTTATAATAATAGCGGTGCGGTCCGGTCGGCAGATTAGGGGTTAATAGGTGTAGGCAGGTGGAGGCGACATTGTGGGGGGCAGATTAGGGGTTAATAAATATAATATAGGGGTCGGCGATGTTAGGGCAGCAGATTAGGGGTACATAGGGATAATGTAAGGAGGGGTGGTTTACGGAGCGGCAGATTAGGGGTTAATAATAATATGCAGGGGTCAGCGATAGCGGGGGCGGCAGAATAGGGGTTAATAAGTGTAAGGTTAGGGGTGTTTAGACTCGCGGTACATGTTAGAGTGTTAGGTGCAGACGTAGGAAGTGTTTCCGCATAGCAAACAATGGGGCTGCGTTAGGAGCTGAACGCGGCTTTTTTGCAGGTGTTAGGTTCATTGTTTCCTATGGGGGAATCGTGCACGAGCACGTTTTTGAGGCTGGCCGCTTGCGTAAGCAACTCTGGTATCGAGAGTTGAAGCTGCGTTAAATATGCTCTACCCTCCTTTTTTGGAGCCTAACGCAGCCTTTATGTGGAGTCTCAATACCAGAGTTATTTTTATGGTGCGGCCAGAAAAAAGCCGGCGTTAGCTACGCGGGTCGTTACCGACAAAACTCCAAATCTAGGCCTATGTAAATAAACTACAATTACCATACACTATTATGATTTTCTGACACATCCGATATATAGGGTAGCTGACTTATTAATTACTATCTAAGCGGAGACAGCCAATCAAATTTAGGAGGGTGGTATAAAGCCGCCCCGTTTACTGTGACTAAAGTGTCTATGATTAAGGCCAGCCAAGGCCGAAACATGTTAGACTAGTCTACCCTTGTCTGCGCTTTGTTTTTAAAGCTTGTTGTCATGTTTTACTATGAAGAATAAAGCTCCAGTTTGTTTTACCTTATCCGTTTTCTACTTGGTTTGAATAGCTTGTTGGACATCCCATTCCAAAACCATGGGCATTAATATGGAGTTGCCCTCCCTCCCCCCTTTGCGGCTTTTATAACTGCCACAACTTTTCTGGGAAGGCTTTCCACATGATTTTGGAGTGTGTCTTTTGTAATATATACCAATACAACCAAAAGAGCAAACCAAAAGAGCATTTGTTTGGTCAGACACTGATTTTGGACTAGAAGGTCTAGCTTGCATTCCAATTTTTCCCAAAAGTGCTCAGTGGGGATGATGTCATTGCTCTGTGCAGCAAATATAAGTTGCTCCTCACTAAACTCATCTTCATTGACCTCACTTTATGCACAAGGGAACAGTCATGTCTTCATTGACCTCACTTTATGCACAAGGGAACAGTCATGCAGAACAGGAAACAGCCTTCTATAAACTGTTGACACAAAAGTTAGAACCACCTAATTGTATACAATGATAATTGAATCTTGTAGCATTAAGACAGGGGTGGACTGAGACCAACCAGGGCCCCCGGGCAAAAGTGTGGCAGGGCCTCCACGCTCTTTTTTCTCCACCTAACTACTTCCTCTACCCCTCCTCCACCCTATTGCCCCTCCCACCTCTTGTGCCCCTCCAACATAAAAAAGTCAAAATTAAACTATAATGATTCAGATAGAACATACAATTTTAAACACTATTACATTTTACTTCTATTATATATTTTGCTTAATCCACTTGCTATCATTTGTTGAAAAGAATAACTAGGTAGGTTCAAGAGCAGCTATGGACTTGTGGGATTTAGCTGAAGATTGGCAGATGCACATATATACCTCTTGTTATTGGCTCACCCAACATATTCAGCTTGCTCCCAGTAGAACATTGCAGATCCTTCAACAAAGGACACAAAATAATGAAGCAAGTTTGATCATATAAGTAATTTGAAAAGATATTTAAAATTGTATGTTATATCTGAATGTCATAAAGGTAAAGAAATTGTTACATGTCCCTTTTATTTCTTTAGAAAATAAGTTTTATTTCTTAATTCAAATGAAAAGTGATTACATATTTTCCTCTTCTAATAACAAGATCTACTTTGAAAACAATTGGGTTAATATTTTTTGTACAGGGTTCACAACAGTTAACCTTTTGCCTACCAAACATTCATTACAGCCTTTTTTTGACAACTGAAGGGTTACTTTAAATAACAGTTACAGTAAAGAACATGAACATTGTTTAACATTTTTTTTTTTTTTAGCAGAGTGATATATATGGGCCTGGATGAAGGGATTGCATAGGCCAGAGAAGACAAACATTACTGGTCAGTATTGTGATGAAGAGGGAAGGAAGGACTACCTGACCACTAAGGGCACATTACTAACAGTGGTTAATCTTATTTAGCAGCAGCACTTCTATCTATGGACACACAGCGACATTCAGTGAGACTGAGGTTAGGTTAGGTACATTACTGCCACATTTTCACTCACTTAATGCTGCTTTGCCACAACACAAGAGGAAGTTAGACAAAGCAGTACTTACCTACCTTGCAGTTGCACACTTCAAGTGACTTGAAGATGCAGATCATCAGCTGCTGCTGCCTCGCCTCACCACGCTACAACACACTATACTGCTGGCTGCCATGTGCCTCTGGTATTATCAAACTGCACAGTGACCGCAGTCAAAAATGAAATGCTGTGCACTGCACCTGGGTGGGTGGAGCTTGAGCCTGGAGGTGATTAATATGTGGACCAGAGTAATCCACTCCCGGAGTAATCCACACCTAGATTCTCTTTCTCTGTGCTTTACCATAACAAATATATATTTAAAAAGATAAATAATGACTGGACGTGTTAACCACTGTGTCTCACATTCATCTATACAAGGTAACTTGATGTGAGAAGAAGGTAAGGGGTATATGCCATGAGGACTGTGTGTATGATCTGAAGTATGTTTGTTAGGAGCTGGTGAGAGATATGTGCCTGCATGTGTGGATGTTGTAAGGAAAAGGTATGTGTTATAATGTCTATGCCTCACCAAGCCACAACATGCTATACTGCTAGCTGCCGTGTGCCTCTGATTATAGTAAACTGCACACTGAACACAGTCAAAATTGAAATGCCACGCACTGCACCTGGGTGAGTGGAGCTTGAGCCTGGAGATAATTAATATGTGGACCGGAGTAATCCCCACCCGGTCCACATATTGCAAGGGCTCCTTACCTCCTTCCGCTGTCCACAATTCACTCACTGGCATCTATTTATCAAGCCAACAACTTACTTGCATTCAATGGCACGAATATGCTTGCCTAAGATCGCCTAACATCGCTGCCGCGGACCTGAATACGTTCTCCAAAATTATCAAAAAAGCTGTCAAAAAGCCATGCACCAAGTACGGGGCGATGAGCAGCGGACTGTTGTTAACTAACAGTCATTGATCTCGCTGCTCTTCGGCTTTTTGCCAGTTTATTGGTACTCTGTCACTAAACACCCACACTATACTATACTGTTTACCCCCTATACCGCCGCTCCGGACCCCGCCGCAACTAAATAAAGTGTTTAACCCCTAAACCGCCGCTCCCAGAGCCCACCGCCACCTACATTATACTTATTAACCCCTAATATTCCGCCCTCTACACCACCACCACCTACATTATACTTATTAAACCCCTAATCTGCAGCCCGACACTGCCGCCACCTACATAAAGTTATTAACCCCTAATCTGCCCCCCACTACACCGCTGCCACCTACATTATACTTATTAACCACTAATCTGCCACCCCGACACTGCCGCCACCTACCTACATTTATTAACCCCTAATCTGCCGCCCCCAACATCAAGGTCACTATATTAAATTTATTAACCCCTAAACCTAAGTCTAACCCTAACCCTAACACCCCCTAACTTAAATGTAATTTAAAAAAATCTAAATAAATATTCCTAGCATTAAATAAATTATTCCTATTTAAAACTAAATACTTACCTGTAAAATAAACCCTAAGATAGCTACAATATAACTAATAGTTACATTGTAGCTAGCTTAGGGTTTATTTTTATTTTACAGGCAAGTTTGTATTTATTTTAACTAGGTACAATAGTTATTAAATAGTTATTAACTATTTAATAACTTCCTAGTTAAAATAAATACAAATACACCTGTAAAATAAAACCTAACCTACGTTACAATTACACCTAACCTTACACTATATAATTAAATTAATTCCCTAAACTAAATAATGAAATACAATTAAATAAAATTATTTAAAGTACAAAAAACCCCCACTAAATTACAGAAATAATAAACAAATTACAAGATTTTTAAACTAATTACACCTAATCTAACCCCCCCAAATAAAAAAGCCCTACCCTACACTAAATTACAAATAGCCCTTAAAAGGGCCTTTTGCGGGGCATTGCCCCAAAGTAATCAGCTCTTTCACCTGTAAAAAAAAATTACAACCCCCCCAACATTAAAACCCACAACCCACACAACCAACCCTACTCTAAAACCCACCCAATACCCCCTTAAAACCTAACACTAACCTCTTGAAGATAACCTTACTGGGAGAAGTCCTCAAAAAAGTCGGGAGAAGTCTTCATCCAAGCCGGGCGGGTCCATCTTCAAGACATCCGACGCGGAGCATCCTTTTCATCCGACGTCTTCTTCAACAATGACGGTTCCTTTAAGTGACGTCATCCAAGATGGCGTCCCTTCAATTCCGATTGGCTGATAGAATTTTATCAGCCAATCGGAATTAAGGTAGAAAAAATCCTATTGGCTGATCCAATCAGCCAATAGGATTGAGCTCGCATTCTATTGGCTGATTGGATCAGCCAATAGGATTGAACTTCAATCCTATTGGCTGATTGCATCAGCCAATAGGATTTTTCCTACCTTAATTCAGATTGGCTGATAGAATTCTATCAGCCAATCGGAATTGAAGGGACGCCATCTTGGATGACGTCACTTAAAGGAACCGTCATTGTTGAAGAAGACATCAGATGAAGAGGATGCTCCACGTCGGATGTCTTGAAGATGGACCCGCTCCGCACCGGATGGATGAAGATAGAAGATGCCGTCTGAATGAAGACTTTTGCCCGTCTGGAGGACCACTTCTGCCCATCTGGAGGATCACTTCTGCCGGCTTCGTTGAGGACTTCGGCCCGGTTGGGTGAAGACTTCTCACGGTAGGGTGATCTTCAAGGGGTTAGTGTTAGGTTTTTTTAAGGGGGTATTGGGTGGGTTTTAGAGTAGGGTTGGTTATGTGGGTGGTGGGTTTTAATTTTGGGGGGGGGTTGTAATTTTTTTTTACAGGTAAAAGAGCTGATTACTTTGGGGCAATGCCCGCATTTTGTTAGGGGGATTAGATTAGGTGTAATTAGTTTAAAAATCTTGTAATTTGTTTATTATTTTCTGTAATTTAGTGTTTTGTTTTTTTGTAATTAAGATAATTTTATTTAATTGGATTTAATTGTATTTAGTTTAGGGAATTAATTTAATTATAGTGTAGTGTTAGGTGTAATTGTAACGTAGGTTAGGTTTTATTTTACAGGTGTATTTGTATTTATTTTAACTAGGAAGTTATTAAATAGTTAATAACTATTTAATAACTATTGTACCTAGTTAAAATAAATACAAACTTGCCTGTAAAATAAAAATAAACCCTAGGCTAGATACTATGTAACTATTAGTTATATTGTAGCTATCTTAGGGTTTATTTTACAGGTAAGTATTTAGTTTTAAATAGGAATAATTTATTTAATGCTAGGAATATTTATTTAGATTTATTTAAATTATATTTAAGTTAGGGGGTGTTAGGGTTAGACTTAGGTTTAGGGGTTAATAAATTTAATATAGTGGTGGCGACGTTGGGGGAGGCAGATTAGGGGTTAATAAATGTATGTAGGTGGCGGCGGTGTAGGGGGGTGCAGATTAGGGGGTTAATAAATATAATGTAGGTGGCGGTGGTATAGGGGGGGGCAGATTAGAGGTTAATAAGTATAATGTAGGTGGCGGTGGTGTAGGGGGGGCAGATTAGGGGTGTTTAGACTCAGTGTACATGTTAGGGTGTTAGGTGTAAACCTTCCCTTAGGAATCAATGGGATATTGGGCAGCAGCGAACATGAGCTTTCACTGCTTTCAGACTCCCATTGATTGCTATGGCATCTGCTGCCTCCAGGGCGGCGGATTGAAAACCAGGTACGCTGGGCCGGAATAGTGGCGAGCGTACCTGGTAGAAAATTGATAACTAGCAAAAGTAGTCAGATTGTGCCGAATTTGCATTCGGAACATCTGTAATGACATAAGCATTGATCTGTGTCGGACTGAGTCCTGCGGATCGTATGTTACGTCACAAAATTCTACTTTTGCCGGTCTGTAGGGTTTGATAACTAAGGGGAATCAGGCTCGCCACAAATACGCGGCGGAATTCCAGCGTATTTGCGGTTGACGGCTTGATAAATAGATGCCACTGACTCTTCACATGTTTGAGCCACAAGCTGACAGAGAACTCACACCCCCAGCTCAGGCTCCACCGCACAAACCTGCACGTTCATCACCCCATGCCACCTCAGAAAGTTCCAGGCCAGCCATACTAAAAATATTTTTTAACAAATAAAAATAATAAAAAAAAGTTTTCTTAATTAGTGCTGCATCTGCCTGCACTGGTGGCGGGCCCTCTAAGATGCTGGGCCCTTGGACAAGGGTCGAATTGCCCGACTTGTCAGTCTGTCCCTGCATTAAGATGACCCTTCACTGACACATCACACTTTACAGTAGGCACCATAAATTCTGGTAGGAAGCATTCTCCTGGCACTTGCTACACCCAGATTCTTCCATGATACTGCCAGATAGTGAAGTGTGATTTATCACTCTAGAGAACATCTCTTGTGCTCCAGTAAACGTTTTACACCACTCCAGCTGATGCTTGGCATTCTAATTCTTCTTTGAGGAGGTAAGCAAAAATATGGATGAAGTTGAATCAGTTGGTGTGATTTACTTGGTTTTGCAAAGGCTTTTGATACCATTCTGAGGCATGATGTGGGCTAAAAAGGGAAATGCATCTGGAATGGAATATGATGTTAAATTTATGCAAATTTATTTAAGATATTTCATATTTTTAACATCTATGGCAGGTAGATTTGTTTACTTCATATATCAATATGAATAATTTTATACAATGGGCCCCATTTATCGAAGCTTATACATTTAGACAACCAGCAGTTTCAATATGTCCGCTGAACCATGCTGTAGAAATTACACATTCGACTTTGAAATTTATAAAAAATAAGGCTTAATACTCTTGTGTCAACAAAGCCACAATGATCAGTGTTCTTTTGATAACTTTAAAGCATTAATGGTGTGAATACTTCAATTTATCATTTGTTCAACACAAATCAGATACAATATGAATTACATGATGCATTTGATCTCTACTTTTACTCTTCTTATAGCATTGCAGCGCCATTTTACAGTATTGTTATTTTCGTACTATAAATCTTATATGTTGTATTTATTTTGATTTAAAGATTTTTATAAAAACAATTGAAAAACATTGCATTTGCACATTTAAAATTACAAACATTTAATGAAATGCTTTTTCTCCTCTTTAAGTTGTTCCCAATGATCAATTTTACTTGCTGGAGTGTATTGAATTGTTTACAAGTAGCTTGTTTACCCTTATTTCGGCATTTGAAATAGCTGATTTAGCCTGTGGTATCCCCACCTTTACTGAAAGTTTCTGGGCTTAAAGGGACATGAAACCCCCTAAAATGTTTCATTATTTAAATAGAGAACACAATTTTAAAAAAGTTTGTAATTTGCTTCTATTATCAAATTTGTTTTGTCTCATGTTATTTTTGGTTGAAGAGATACTTAGGTAGGTAGCATGCACATGCCTGAAGCACTTCATGACAGTAAATAGTGCTGCCATCTAGTGCTCTTGCTAATGTATAACATTATTGGTAAAGTAGACCACCCTATATTAAGCGGCCACAATGTCTAGAATCATACAATGTAGTCCGCATATAACGTATAGCGTTATCGATATACCACGCTCAGTCTCGTACCTTTAAACCATCGGCAAACAGTTTTTGCTGGAGAGTTGCAACAAAACTTAGCTTCTTATTCGGTGTTCGTCTCTGACGGCGATCCTACCCCACGTGACTATTCTCGTCTGACGTCACGGGTAGACTTTGCATTGTATTACCTCTCTCCTCTCATTGGCCGTAGTTGTAACAGTTATTCCTTGATTAAATTTGTGAAAGAATACATCGACTGAGTGTCTGTTAGTAAAAGAATCCTGCTCTTAGTGGGAAAAACTGTTTGCCGATGGTTTAAGGTACCACACCTATATATATATGAGACTGAGAGTGGTATATCGATAACGCTATACACCAGGAGGTTATATGCAGATTACATTGCATGATTCTAGACATAGTGGCTGCATAGTGGTATACTTTACCAATGATTAAGACCTGGATGGTCTATATCTGTCATTATACTATATAAATGTGCTTTACAATTATTGAGGTTGTGCAAACAAAACATCATAAAGGAATTTGCATAATACATAAGAAAACAGAAATTGCAGAGTTACAGTACACATTATCAATCATGAAATCAGCAAGGCAATTGCAAAAAATAAATATCTGGAACCTCCATTTTAAAAGATTTTTAAATATATTTCCTCACTGGAATTGAAAGGCAACTCTTGTACCCATTGACACTTATATGATGTGGAGGAGGAAAGTTGGCATTTGGGTTGGTCACTTATGGACCTAGCATTTTAGTTAAATAAAAGCAACTGATACATTAAATGTTACAATAATAAATGAGGTGAGTACATAATACTATAATGACCTTAAAGAAGAGTCTAGTATCTGATGCAAGTAAGTGGTACAGAGACACATGTATAAAACCATATCCAATCATGAAGTAGCTATGGTAATTTGAACTAACATATCATGACAGAGGCTGAATATTTAGATTGATTACTAGCGACAAGTATAATACAAGAGCAGCAGAACTGTGGGGACAAGTAATAGGATATATTAAAAGTTGTCATCTTACATCTAACAAACTTAAGCAGTTCTAATAGCATATATTATATATTTTCTTGGTAACCTGAGAAAGACCTCGTAGATATGTTATTAATTGCTTTTATAGCACACTCTCTATCTGGAAAGGAACCTCAATGAGAATACTAGTGGATTGAGTTACTACTCAAAAAATGTAACTCAAGTTATCTCTCTACATAGAAGAGAAATTTATAAAATATTTACTGCAACCTTTTAAAGGAAACATTAAAATTTGGCATAGTAGCCCCTAATGTCTCGGCTGCTGGTGTTTACTGACTCTTTAACAATAATCTTTTCTTGACGCAGATAACAATTTAAATGAATACTAAAGTTAATACGGGACAATGAATTCTATATATGAGTGACCAATATATTTCCCACATACGAATCTTTGTTACTGAAAGGCAACATAAACACACTTAGAGAGCTCAACCTCCTCCAACTATATTAGAACAATGCAACAATCGCTAGTATAACATAAAGGGTTAACTTCTGGAGCTCAAAAGACACATAAAAGCATTAATCCCCAGTTCTCGGACTTCCAGTCTTCAATTGGAATAATATAGCTATTCAGCGTAGAAAAACAGACTTTCTCTAACACTGATCATGAATCAAGAACATGTTACTCAACTCCAGTTCTTAGAGGATGCGAGAGGCTCCTAATAGCTGACCGTAAGAGATTGTTGTTAGAGACCCCACTGGACTGAAGAGCATCTTCGGTTATGCCTTGCCATCTAGATTGTCTCTTAGTCAAAGCATTAAGCGCTTGCTCCTGGTATTTTGATACTGGCCGCCAAATTGCTCCATATACTTGTGTTTCTGCCATCTCCTGAGACTCCCCAAGCATGACTACAGTATGTTCAGGTTGAAATAGCTCCACCTCCATTCTTCGTCTCTGCTTCTGAATTTCGCCATAATCCGTCTCTTCCTTCCGCAAATTTGGGAGCTGCAGTACAAACATCCCAGCCGGAGATCTATGCCAGGGCCCCGTAGCATCACTCCGGTCTAGGAGTCTGCACTTGTTGTTAGGAGGTGGATTTGCAGTAGCTGCTCGACCCTGATAAACGGGGGGGGGGGGGTGCCGAAGTCCTATGAAAAGGGCGCCTCAGCAGTCTGGATCAGATCTTAGTTAGCGAAAATGCACTAAGTTAGGTATAGATCAAATCTATATAATATTATCAAGCTGTATCATATGTTTCCATGTGGAAATAATAAAAATCTTGAAGGATAATTGGCGGTTCATCCAAATCTTCCTGGTAGCTTCTGAAAATGCTACCTAGTATGGCTGCCACCCGGACACGCCCCCATGCTTTACAAATTTTAATTGCTCATGTTTTTATATGTAATATGTAACAAGTGTTTTAAGGGAGACGTCCCATCCAATTTTTTATGATTCTTTTATCAGATTGCACTTATTAAATTGTTAATTGATATCTTTAGCTTTTCAGCACCCTCATTTATCTTTTGTTGTATCAAAAAACAATTTTACAGTATAATGTCCCTTTAAATAGTTATTAAACACTAACTAAATGGTTTAAAGGGACAGTCTACACCAGAATTGTTATTGTTTTAAAAGATAGATAATCCCTTGTTTACCCATTCCCTAGATTTGCATAACCAACACAGTTATATTTATATATTTTTTACCTCTGTGATTATCTTGTATCTAAGCCTCTGCAGACTGCCCCTTTATTTCAGTTCTTTTGACAGACTTGCAGTTTAGCCAATCAGTGATGGCTCCCAGGTAACTTCACGTGCACAAGCACAGTGTTATCTATATGAAAAACATGAACTAACACCCTCTAGTGGGGAAAAACCTGTTAAAATGCATTCTTAAGAGGCGGCCTTCAAGGTCTAAGAAATTAGCATATGAACCTCCTAGGTTAAGCTTTCAACTAAGAATACCAAGAGAACAAAGAAAAATTGGTGATAAAAGTAAATTGGAAAATTATTTAAAATTACATGCCCTATGTGAATCATGAAAAAAATTTTTGGACTAGACTGTCCCTTTAAGCATAGTATTGAGGTTATTCCCCGCTTCCCTTTAGTTATAGCTACATCCCATTGTTTCCTATGGTGTTTGATAAGCAGTTCGACACACAAACGTACAAGTTAAAAGAATAGTAATTCTTAAATCGGTTGAATCTACCTCTAGATACTATTTTGTACAATTCTGATGAAATTACAGCATAAACGAGTTTCAGCAAATGTTGATTGCTGCAACAGAACTTAAATCGATTTGGAATTATTATTTCTTTAGAAATTGACCACATGATAATTTTGAGAAAGTAGTCTATTTTGAGTTTAATTTGATGCTTAATTATAGTGAGTTTTCAGTTGAAGCTTTGATAAACAGGGCCTGATATCTTACAGTTATCAATATGAAATAGTAATAACTTTAATATAAGTTACATACGGATAGATTACGAGTTTTGCGTTATACCATGCAGTTTTTTCTCACCGCTCATTTACCTACAGCGCTGGTATTACGGGTTTTTACAAACCCGGCGTTAACAGGCAAGAAGTGAGCGTAGAGCAAAATTGTGCTCCATACCGCACTCCAATACCAGCATTGCTTAAGTCAGCGGTGAGCTGGCTGTACGTGCTTGTGCACGATTTCCACATAGACATCAATGGGGAGAGCCGGCTGAAAAAAAGCCTAACACCTGCAAAAAAGCAGCGTAAATCTTCGTAACGCAGCCCCATTGATTCCTAAGGGGAAACACATATTATGTTTACACCTAACACCCTAACATGAACCCTGAGTCTAAACACCCCTAATCTTACACTTATTAACCCCTAATCTGCCGCCGCCGACATCGCCGACACCTGCATTATACTGATTAACCCCTAATTTCCCGCTCCGGACATCGCCGCCACCTACATTATACTTATTAACTCCTAATCTGCTGCCCCCAACATTGCCGACACCTACATTATATTTATTAACCCCTAATCTCCCTCCCCCAATGTTGCCACAACCTACCTACATTTATTAACCCCTAATCTGCCGCCCCCAACGTCGCCGCCACTATATTATATTTATTAACCCCTAAATCTAAGTCTAACCCTAACAGCCCCTAGCTTAAAGAAATCAGCTCTTTTTCCTGTAACAAAAAATACAAACACCCCCAACAGTAAAACCCACCACACACACAACCAACCCCCCAAATAAAAGCCTAACTAAAAAACCTAAGCTCCCCATTGCCCTGAAAAGGGCATTTGAATGGGCATTGCCCTTAAAAGGGCATTTAGCTCTATTGCAGCCCAAAGCCCTAACCTAAAAAATAAACCCACCCAATACACCCTTAACAAATCCTAACACTAACCCCCCGAAGATTCACTTACCGGGAGAAGTCTTCATCCATGCGGCAAGATGTCCTCAACGAAGCCGGCAGAAGTGGTCCTCCAGACGGGCAGAAGTGGTCCTCCAGATGGGCAGAAGTCTTCATCCAGATGGCATCTTCTATCTTCATCCATCCGGCGCTGAGCGGCTCCATCTTCAAGACATCCGGTGTGGAGCATCCTCTTCCAATGGCGTCTTCTTGCAGAATGAATATCTCTTTAAGTGACATCATCCAAGATGGCGTCCCTTAGATTCCGATTGGCTGATAGATATCTATCAGCCAATCAGAATTAAGGTAGAAAAAATCCTATTGGCTGATGCAATCAGCCAATAGGATTGAGCTGGTATTCTATTGGCTGGTCCAATCAGCCAATAGAATGCAAGCTCAATCCTATTAACTGATTAGAACAGCGGAATTTCTCTATCTTTACTAGGCCTGGGTTATCAACAGTGTTTGACAAGCTGAAATTCATTTTGCCCACCTTGTGAGCTGAGTGAAAATAAAAGTTTTACTGTTCTGGAGTTGAAAACAAGGTTTGACAGCTATAATTTGTCTCGTTCAAAACAGTATTCTTCATAGAATTAATGTTTAGAGGATCACAGTGAAATATCACAAGAAAAATATGCCATAGTGAAATTCATTAGGTAAAATGCTTTATTCCGAAGTAGACCATAATAACATGAACCTATGGGGGCAGAGCTAGCTGCCTAGCTGAGCGGTTGCAATAGAGAGGAGCTCCTGAACGAGAAGTTTGTTATAAGCCTATTTTTCCTACTTAAAGGACTTGATTAACCTTTTTGAACCCAAAACTATCTCCCTGTACTGTGGGGCTGTGGTCCGGATATAATTTTGCATTGGCCGGTGTTTTTGAAAGGAGCCGCACCGAGATCGATCATCTGGTAGCTTGCATGTGACATCCATAGCCTTAACATAGCTACTCAACTTGTCGGCTAATAACTACAATTGGCATCCAGCTCCGGAGGGTTGGGGCTCCGCTCCGGAGCTATAGCGGCTTTAGGCACCACATCTCCCCAACACCGGTCACTGACTACAAAGGAGGTCACAGATCTGCCCTATACTCGGCACTGCACAGGACCCGGCAGCAATCCAACAACAGCTAACAGTGACCTACCCAGCTGAATTTGGAGCAAGGAAGGTGTCCCTCATCTAGGAGACAGTGTGAGGCTGAGCTGGTAAGTGCTTCCGCACTACATAGTGACTGAGCGGTGTAGCGCGAAAAGCCGCCATCTTACCTTCCCCCACACCAGCCTCCCATAGAGCTGCGCCAGACCCGACTTACTCCCGCACACCTTACTGAGACTCTGGCTCTAACATTAAGAGTCGCAGATCTGAGGAAAGGGTCAGTTGTATTGTGTAGTGCCATTAAACACCAACTCACTCTGCAGCATTCCCAATAACAGACCCAGTCCTGGGCACACAGTAACTACAGCAGCTTAACACACGGACAGTGAAAGTTTATCCAGGTCCTGGATCTGCTCCCATTCTGAAATTTGCTCCCCACATAAACGCCCAGGACTTTTATGCTTGAAAGGGCCACTGGGGGATATTAAAAGTCATACCTACGGGCACATACACCCTTTGTTACCCACGTGACACCAACACTGGAACTCCTTAAGGGGATAGATCTGGCCTGATACCGGGCTTCATCCACTCAAGAGACACTGAATATAGTCTCACACAGTAAGGGTAACAAATTGAACCATAGGGAGTCTTATATATATGAGACTTAAAATCATCCCAGGCTCTCTATTACTGGAACAGTGCTATTCTATAGTGATTTACAGTCAGATGTTTACTGCCTGAAAAGGCAGAGTCCTAATAAGACACGGAGAGGGGCCCGGTTACACATCAGTACCTCCTTTTCACCTCATACATACCTTGGGCTGTTTTGGACTAGGGGTTGGCAGACCTGCTGCACCAGCTACTGTGAACTTTAACCCCTCTCCCTGTCATTTCCCACCTGCTCTCACAGGTGGGTCATATCCTCATCCCCTTTGCCCGCTTCGTCGAAAGGAGACACATCCCTTAGGGAGTGGGGTATATATTAAAAGCTGCAGTTATCATACGTCTGGCTCTATGAAATAGGGGCTAAAATTACATAGAGAATGCATTCCATGAAAGAGGACTAACCCTCTCCCACAGTCTATAGAATTATCCATACAAGACAGGGCATCTGACCGAAAAGCTCCCAGACTAAGCTGTCCTTACCAGAACATTACTCTTTCTCTGAAGAGATCAATCCATGACAACATGTAACTAAACTCTAAGTGTTTGTGGCCCCGCCGGCCAATGTACTCTCAATAGCATATGTGAAATAAGCAGGCTCTCAGCAGTAGCACACAAGTATCAATAGACAGTCTCATTTCTTTTAATAGCAGAATGTCACAGGCCCATAAAAGAAAGCAAAAACCCCATGCCACGCCAAAAAGAACCGTTGTGGATCATTTCCAACATCGTTCTGGTACAGCCCAGACGAGATCAGAAGATGAATACTCAGATACAGGTAGTGCCTCAGACACCCAGACCGGATCAGCACTAATGCTAAAAGCTTCACAAGCTCTATGGGCAACCAACAGCTCTAATAACAATATGATAGACGCCATTCAATCTTTATTAGCCTTGCATCATGATTGCCTAACTAAGAGGTTCGACAGATCGCATGCGGATTTGAAGAGAGATATTGGCCTCATAGGGGAGCAAACGGACGCGCTGGAGCGCAAACAGGAAGATCTAGCAATAGATCACACCAATCTCCTTAACTACTCCCAATCCTTAGCCATCCAAATTACGGATTTAGAACTGAAGCTGGCAGATCTACAGGATAGATTGCGCCAAAATAATATATGCATTAAAGGCATACCGGAATCAGTTCTACCACAAGACTTAGAGAAATATCTACATGGGCTATTCGAAGCAGTGTTGGGACCTGCGACAAGTACTGAGACTCTTATAGACAGAGTGCACAGAGCTCTCAGAGCACGATCAGCGGATGGTGGCCAACCAAGAGATGTAATAGCGAGACTTCACTACTATACATACAGGGAAAAAATTCTCAGAGCTCTAGCTAGAGATAAGCGCCTACCTGAGGAATATGCTGGACTGCAAATTTACCCAGATCTTTCTACCCACACACTACAGCTTCGCAGGCACTTCCAACCCTTTACCAAAATATTGAGAGAGAGGGATCTAAAATACAGGTGGGAGTTCCCAGTAAGACTTTTTATTACGAAAGATGGCCACCAATACGTGGCCACTACCCCCCAACAGGCGCGTGAATTGCTGCAAAAATTGGACATGCTCCCCACAGATGGAGAAGATTGCTCTACTGATCCAGGGATGGGCACTGGCCTGAGAGCATCGGCTCCACCATGGAAACCACTACCTCAAAGACTTTCTGGCACTGCTGGAAAATCCAATGAGACCCTCAAAAAGCTTAGAGATCCTGCAGGTCCGCATCAGGATACAGACACATAGGGAGCCTGCTTACATACTCTACTTGCTGTACTCTTTGAAAGGAGAAAATGAATCGTCGCAGGAGGAAATATTCCCTAAAGCTCAAAGATGATCTTACAGACTAAACGGAATGAAGATGGGTGAGATCAGTGCAACTACATGTTATAGTTTGTTTATTTGCCTAAGTAATGGACACTAGCCATAGACTTTAAACATGTTTGTTCCCTGTTACCAATAACACATGTGCTGTTATTTCATTGCACTGAATTGTATATTTAGGTAATTGATTGTTCACATGCTATGTTATACTGTTCCCTTCGGCATTCGATTGCGAGAATCATTGAGAGTAGTTTGCACTTGTATCTGAGTGCTTACATTGAGTATATGACTACCATTACCCTAGGGTTTAAAACCATAAGTCGGATTTACACTTTGACCATGCCATATCTTAATACCCCTTGCTAAGCCTTGACCTATACAGAGATTACTGAGGCACTAAATTTATCTACTGTAGCCTTACAAGACGACCAGCTTGCTCTTCCTGAGATCCTTAGCTGTAAATTTCTGACTGCCACGACCAGCAGGTCCACAATTAGTGACCCATAAGATAGTGGAAGCTCAATACCCTCTTGAGACCCAAATACTTTAAACGTATTCTAACTGCCTGAGCAATGCCCCCGTCTGTTAACGAGCTGCATGACTGCAGCACAGAGCATTCCAGACTACAACTTTAACCCCCCTTCTAGTCAGTCTAGATACGACGGAACACACATTGTACCCCTAACGAGAGCCTGGTTATGCAACACATAGGGCTCCATACAAGGCACAGTGGATTAAATAATGCCTAACAAGGGAATAGTAGCTGTTACACCCCCAATTACTTTCCGCTATATTGCTTAGTACTGTTTAAGATTCCTCCTGTTGAGCTTAATGTTTATATTTTAAGGTTTACAGCACTGAATGTTTTATCACGTATGACATACATATGCAATCCATATGCTTTTTCTTTCCACAGAATTTTGACCTATATTTTAGGCCGGCGGGGCCATGGACCCCTCTCCGCTTAGCTCCCCCCCAACATATTAGTTGTGCCCCGCTGGCATAAACCGGTTGGTGCACTCATTGCGAAAGTGTATATTTACCACTTTTGACCAGTCATAGAGGTTTTCTTTTGTAATACCTCTCATTTAACAATATAAGACTAGACCCCTCCATCTGGCTACTAAAATGATCTTTTACCCTTAGTAACCCAGGCAGCCCTTCCACCACTCTCATAATGACCCCCATACGCATAGCTACACTGAACACGCAAGGCCTAAACTCCCCCACTAAGAGGAAACTATTGCAGCGCTATATCTTAGCACACAAAATTCACATCATGTTTCTACAGGAAACGCACTGGATGGGGGAACCTCGGATCTCTAGGGAGAGTGAAGTGCTATATAAATGCATACTTTTGTTCAACTTCTATGCTGATTTTGTCTCTAAGTCAATCCATGCATAAGCACTCAAGCTAAGGAAATCTAATCCTAGTATACAAGCATCTCCCTTAACACTAGTGTAGTGCTGTTGCACCCCTTTGTTTCCAGATTAAAAGGGGTCACCTACTCATTGGGGGAGACTTCAACATGGTTTGGGACCCAACCACAGACAAACAGTCCACCCTCACGACACACTCTGACAGAAACATTTCATCTACCTCCAACGCCTTTCGGAAACTCATATACCAAGACAACCTCTATGACGCTTGGAGGTGTTTGGCACCCTCAGTAAAAGATTTTACACACCACTCAAAGGCCCATAATTCATACTCCAGATTGGATTATATATTCTGTGACTCGTGGTCCCTGGACCAACTTGTTAACCCTAACATTAGACCATGTACGTGGTCAGACCACGACATGGTCTACTTAGATTTTACTAAGCTACAAGCCCTGACTAATAGGCCCCCATGGAGACTCCCCGAGCAATGGCTATCAGACATAGAACTACCAGCACTCCAGGAGGTTGTGAAGGAGTTTCTATCACATAACGACACAGGAATCACTGACATAAACATGGTTTGGGCCGCCCTTAAAGCGTACCTACATGGGCACTTTATCAAAAAAACGGCCCTACTGCGTAAAGAGGGTAGCCAGCCCTTAGCAAAGCTATATGGAGATCTCCGCACCCTTGAACAGATGAACAAAATGAGCCCTAGTACTCAAGTAGCCCACCAAATTGGACTTATTAGGGAAGAAATCTCCAAGATAGATTTGTCACAGGTTCAGGAGAATTTACATAAGCTTGAACAATTGTATTATCACAAAGGAAATAGGGCAGACAAACTTTTGGATAGCAAGCTTCGCAAGCGTACACTACAGAACAGGATACCTTGCATCGCAACATGCAGGGGCGCGGTACACTCTCCCAAAGAAATAGGCGCTGCGTTTGCTAATTACTACTCTTACCTATACAATATTGAGACTTCAGAAGAGACTGGCAAATTTGACCATAGCAATATCCTCATATTTCTAGAAAAACTACCTGTGCCCACCCTATCTGGGGAATCTAAGGCCGAGCTAGAACGGCAGTTTACATTAGCAGAGATCAAAGTAGCCATAGAAGACCTTGCACCTCACAAGGCCCCTGGGCCAGATGGGTTTACGGTAATGTTCTATCGAGCACTCAGCCTGATGATAACCCCGGTATTGCTTCGATTGTTTCAGAACGCAGCAACTAAGGGTGCTTTCTTGGCGGAATTTTTAGAAGCGAACATTACCACAATCCACAAGGAAGGTAAAGACCCACTACTGTGCTCCAGCTATAGGCCCATTTCACTCATCAACGTGGACGCCAAGATCTATGCTAAAATATTGGCAAATAGACTAGGGAAGCACCTACAGACAGTTATACACCTAGATCAAGTGGGCTTTGTCCAGGGGAGACAGGGCACCGATAATACTCGGCGCCTTTTAAATATCTTTTCGGAGGCTGCGGATATGGGACTTCCTGTACTCACCCTCTCATTAGATGCAGAGAAGGCTTTTGACAGGGTGAGGTGGGATTACTTATTTCAAACCTTATCAGCATTCGGAATACCAGACCCTTTCATTACAGCGACCAAGGCATTATATTCGGCCCCTACTACAGTTGTTAGGGGATTGGGATTCTGCTCCCCTAAAATCACAATCAGTAACGGAACCAGGCAGGGATGCCCTCTCTCCCCCCTACTATTCATCCTAGCTATCGAACCCCTGGCAATTGCCATTAGGGAGTCGAAACTTATTCATGGAGTGCAGATGCATGAAACCCCTCAGAAGCTAGCACTATTTGCAGATGACCTCACGGTCTTTCTTTCAGACCCGATTGATTCTCTCCCCCCGCTGATGACCCTTTTCAAACAATTCGGGGAAATTTCTTATTACAAACTGAATGTGGCCAAGACAGAGGCCTACTCCATTAATATCCCACAGAATGAAAGGGAAGCGGTCCAGCTTGCCTACTCCTTCAAGTGGTCCTGCAAAGGAATCCGCCACTTGGGAGTCTTTCTTTCCCATAAAAAGTCAGTAGTGATCAAAGAAAACTTTGAAACGCTACTAACGGCCATCACTTTGGAGCTTAATTCTAAGAGATATAGTGAAATCTCTTGGATGGGCAGAATAGCGGCTCTTAAGATGATGATATTACCAAAGCTCACCTACTTGTTCTGCTGCATTCCGATACCAGTTCCATGTACACTGATAAGGAAGTTCCAGACCCTCTTTAACTCATATACTTGGCATGACAAAAGACCCTGGGTAGCTGCACATATCCTACAAATGCCGATAGAGAAAGGAGGCCTTGGTCTTCCCAGCATCAGAAAATATTATGAAGCGGCAATGCTAACCCATGCTACAGCATGGGGTAAAGATCTCCCCCCGACAAGGTGGAGAGAACTAGAACAGGCTTCACTGCCAGCATACATTTACCTAGAAGATTTGCTTTGGCTACCCCCACATTGGCAAATCAAAGTCCACGTCGCTAACAATATAGTGAAAGGGTGCCAAGAAGCTTGGACTAAACTGCGGCACAATAAATTAGTGGCCCCGCACCCCTCGCCAATACATCCAATAAGGGGTCTCCTAGTGGGACTGCTCAACACACATCTTAACGCATGGGCTACTACGGGCATAAACACCGTGGGAGACTTTTACTGTAATGGGCAGTTAAGAACACACAGGGACATGCTGGACCTTCCTACACTGACCCCCAAATTCCAATTTGACTTACTGAGACTTCGTACACTAATGAAATCCTGGGGCTTTTTAGGTGACTCATTGAGAGACCTGACCATTTGGGAGACATGGTGGATAGCCAATACCCAAAAACATAAACCCCTCACAGTACACTATCAATGTCTTATAGAGGAAGAGACTACTCCAAAAACAATTCATATGGATGCTTGGGAGAGAGATTTGCAAGCTACATTTGCACCAGATTCCTGGGGCAAAGCCATTAGTTTAATGAAAAAGGCAACCCATTACATCACTTTATATGAGTTATACTTCAAAGTAATCACCAGATGGCACTTAGTGCCCACAAAACTACAGAAACTCTACCTTGAACATTCACAGTTGTGCTGGAGGGAGTGTGGAGAGCCGGGGTCCCCCATCCATGTTTGATGGACCTGCCCTAAATTGACAACTTATTGGCAGAAAGTAGAAAAGATCTGTAAAGAATTGGAGTTAACACCAACCTTAAGCCCAGCTCTGGCCATATTGCATCTAGGTGTAGACAAGCTCCCCAAAACCAAGCACAATCTTCTGATATATATCCTTATCTCTGCTAAATTGCTTGTAGCTAGGAATTGGAAAAAGAGCCAACCTCCCAGGCTACAGAGTGTAATAGAGGGTGTGAACTATATTAAAAATATTGAAAATTACGTTGCTAGGGAACAATTACTGCTTAATTTGGGAACCCTGGGAATCCATGCTGACTCGCTTAACCCCCACCTAAATGCTCAGGAATAGGGAGATGAATAGGAAAGTATCCCTTCCAGCCACTTCAACCCCTAACCCCTTATTTGCCTCCTACCCCTACACCTTCCTAGATGCTAAGATGGTAGCCTAGCGTACTAATTGGCAGGTAGCAGGCGGAGAGGGGCCGGAGGGCCCCCCATACTAATAGGAGTCTGTGATGTAACATAATAACTTAAATTACACTATTTGTTCACTTCCATTGACTGGTTTGTTGTCCTAAGGAAACACCTTTGTAGAATAATGATATATGATTGTATACCCCTGAAAGTTCATTGTATATTCAAAAGGTGACCTCTGTAAAAACGAGGACTTCCTTACAGGAAGAAGTTTACATTCTCATTTGTTGTCTGCATTTACAGAACCCTGCACATATGAATGTACCTTTCATGCATTGTTGAATATTGACACTGTTTTTATCTTTATTGCAGATAGGTTGTATGTTAAAAATATATCCTCAATAAAAACGTTTCTTTAAAAAAAAAAAAAAACATGAACCTGATAAGCTGCATATGTGATTAAATTAGATGCAATTAGACGCAGAAATGTGGCAGTACGAATATTACTTCCCTCGTCATATGTTTTTTTCTATTGGAAGTGACATAATAAAGCACTTTATGTGTTGTGTGTGTGATTTCTCCATAAGTTGCTTTATTTTTTGCTGATTTTATTTTTCAAAAGATTTTTTGCTTTTGCATTTAGTAAAACTGAACAAATTCATGAAAACAGATAAAATATATCTCATACCAGTGTGCCATACTCTGGGGTATACATGATTGCCTCTTATTTTTTAAATGAATAATATTTACGTTTTGCAGTTGGGGCTTCTAAAATGTAGACCTGAAGGGGTACTTGCAACAAAAAGGTTGAGAGAACTGGCCTAGAAGATAGACGATTGGTAAAGCAACTGGTTATTCTGTAACAACAACCAATAGGTTATATGACCTTTTTTAAAGTGCTCGGTTTGCAAATTCATAACTAAGGGGATAAGGCATTTATTTATATTCTTTAACCCTTTCAGTGCTAACGACGTCGCAGAGTTTCCCACTCAGGTGCTAATGACGGCTCAGAGCCGTCGCTAGCAGCTCTCCCAACTTGAGGGAGATCTGGGCGCTCCCACCTGTTCCTACCTCAGTGATCGGGCCTGTATAGTGACATTCATTGCCGGGGCTTCACGTTATGCCTGGTGACGTCACGAGCAATGACGTGATGACGTCACCGTGCAACTTTATTTAACAATGACAATGTTAAGTATAGGAAAAGGGGGCATGCTGCTTAGAAGCCTGTATCTCAGGCATCTAAGCAGCTACAAGACCCACTATAGGAAAGGTAATCGCCTAACCTTTCCAAAAGTGTAAGTCTTGGGGATCTGAAAAAAAAACAAAAAACAAAAAAACCTTAAAACAGCTTAGCACCCAGGTGGGAAAGTGCTTAGCACTCAAAGGGTTAAAGTAAGTATGTTTCCCATCTCCAGAAAGAAAAAATAATAATGATACTGTCATATGGTGCAGTCATAGAATACACAGATTAAATGGTATTGTTTGTAATGATGTGTTTACATGCAAACCAGTAGATGTCCAAATAAATCGCTCTTTTAATTGGTTTATGTTGAAAGATTCTTTGATCAGAAATAACAGTAATATATTTTAGCATGCTGCATTTTTAAGTGACACTGCCTTTCATTAATCAAGTGCCTGTACGGTTGATTAATTTGTACACGGTTTAAATTGCTATGAAAATTTATCATTCATAGCCATGATCTCCATTTACATATATGTTAATTATGGTAAATGTAATCTTTCTCCGAATCCTCTGGGCTGCATACTAAAAGGACACTGTGATCACAGAGGCAGCCTACATTCCTATTGCAGAATGAACTCTTGCTAGCATTTAGAAAAGTCAGTTTTAGTTGTCAAAGGCAGTACAAAATTCAAGCATTCTGTGCTGAAAGCAAGTTCAAATACTAAAGGGTCCACCTTTTATCAAGTAATTTTCTCATCCAGTGCCAAAATGCTCAGGAAAATGAGTCTATTTCTATGTCCAATCTATCAGAATTGCCTCCAAGCTATAATGTATTTGTTCTTCTATTGAAGGATAATAATAAGAATAAGCTTTTCCAATATATCAGTTAAACAGATGAATTAAGGATTTAGCAAGTCTGAAACAATCTTTGTAACATAATTAAAATTAATTACAGCGCTCTAGAGGGATGTTGTGAAGATCTGTTGTAATGTGCTTCATTTTAAATTAATTTTGGTTATTATATGAAAGGAATATGTAAATATCTTTGTATCTATGTATTGTGAAATATTTGCATCTTCACAGGAAATGTGATATTTTATATTGGATAGAATAGTAAATTCTTTTCCTGGCTAGTAAAATCTATCTATATCTATCTATCTATCTATCTATCTATCTATCTATCTGTCTGTCTGTCTGTCTGTATGCCTATTTAATTTAACTTAGCACAACATTATATTAAGTTGATTAGTCCACATTATAAAAATCCAGTCGTAAATAAAGTGCTAGAAACAAATCTCTCTAGAACATATTAAGCAATAGTGGAACACCAGTTTTGTGAACTACCCACCTATACCAGGATGAGAGGGCTAGAAGACACAAGTTCCTCATTTTCTAAATGAACACTAAACCACAAGCTAGGTGGTATTTCATCCTCCCCCTATAGACATGCTTAAAGGAACAGTCTACACCAGAGTTGTTATTGTTTTAAAAGATAGATCATTCTAAGGGACTTCCGGTGGGAGGGCTCCAGGGCTGGCAGCAGACAAACGGAGCTCCGCATAAATCCTGGGTAAATGCTGTTCTAAAGTGACCTTGGCTACCTCAGTTTACCCTAATATTGTCTCCTGCTGGCCCCTTTACCAACCCGGAGCCCAAAGAAAAGATCCTTGGCAGATATAGCTGCCCGGAGGGGAAGGGACATATTAAAGAGGATCCCTTCTGCCTTTTTCAAGGGAGCGGTATAATGCTCCACCACCAAAGCCCACTGCTCCTGTAAATGATGAAGCAGAGCACAGGACACAGCTGCCGCTCACCTTTCTGAACCAGCTAGCAGCGGGATCACCTCAGACGGAGGGAACTCTCTTGCTGCCCGGCAGCCGCCATCTTGGCCCCACGTGGCCTGTATCATCCTCACACTGCCTCAGTACGGGGAACATCGCACAGTGCCTGATCCCAGGCTGACATCTGGCCAGTCATCCAAGCGACACCCAGCAAATATCAGCCTCACCAGCCTGGGTTGGTGAGAGGAGGAGTACGCCAGTGGTCCATTAGCAGAGTGACCACTATTCGGCGCGAAACCCACGGCTGCACCCGGGAGGGATCCCTCTACCCAACGGACTCTAGGAGAGCTGCAAAGGAGTTGCAGGTGGTAAGACCAATCTCTATCACACCCACGAGAGGCCACCTACCTACACATTGCTGTCTCACAGTCCATAACCACCCGGTATTAGGGACCTCAGCTGACACACGGTCGTATAGTGGAGACACCACATAGTGGAGACATTTCTTCTCTCCTTTTTTCCCCTGATGTGGAGAGGGGGGGGAGGGAGGGTAGTGAGGGGAGAGCTGCCTGATAACATTATGTTGGAGCTGCTTAGGAGCCTGATTGCAGCACCTTTTTCTCAGGCATACTGAGCAAGTGAAGTGCACATGCCCCAAACCACTTCAAACCCAGGCCTTTTACATATGGTGGAACAGCTTGAAAGGCTAGCCCAGTCCCCTGAAAGTGGTGTGGCCCTGTCTGGCAGAAGAAGGGACTCTTATTAAGCTATAGCCAGTTTCTGTCCTTGCAGATTCCACATGGGACAAGGATAAAGGCAGGATATATTTCAACATCTCTTTAGTGCACTGTTCTGCCCTATACCATTAGCAGATTGCAATGTTTATGTAGCCAACCCCCATTCATGTCTGTTTGGAGCAGAACTGTGGAGCTCTCTTTTGCATGTTCCTTTGAATTTTGTTTGATGTGCACACCTAACTGAGAGACACTTACATGTTCCCTTGCAGAGGGTTTCTTGTGTGAAATTTAATATGGTCAATACCTGTAATTAACCTTTTTTTTCCCCCTTACACTAAACAGGCTAGGTTGGTGGCTCTGATGGCCATATAATATACTGATCTCTGTGTACAGATAACTGGCTATACATTTTTCTGTCTACATATAGCTCATGTTTTGGTTGTTTGCACGTGTTAACAGCATAATTTCTGTACCATCAATTGTATGAATAGAGTATACACCCCGGTACCACCACAGCTTGACACATTCACCTAATCTGGTTTTGCTCTTTTCACTATAGCACACTTGCCCCTGACATTTTATGGGTTTATGGAGAAGTATTTAACTAACACACCAATGGCGAGTCGTAATAAAGCTAATGACCGCCGTCACAGAGCTGCAAACGATCAGGCCCTCCAGGGCCCTAACTCTGAAATCACATCAGAGGGAGAACAAATGGATACTCATCCCATTGTAAAACAAATTACCATGCTCTTCATGCCTAAAATTGATAATCTTCAAAGGGGGGTAGACACTCTTGCAGGTGAGGTTAAACAGTTCTCGACCAGGATGGGGGAGGCAGAGGGCAGAATATCCGACCTGGAAGATTCCAATATTACCCACAATAGTAAGATAGAACAGCTGGAGAGACTAGCCACCAACCTCCAATTGAAAATAGATGATCTAGAAAATAGATTGAGGCGCAACAATGTGCGTCTCCTCTGCCTCCCAGAATCCATCAAGCAATCTGAGTTAATCCACTTTGTGGAAAACACTTTACCACCGTTGCTAAAATTACCCACTAAAGATATTATTGGAGGGGTGGAGAGGGCACACAGGGTAGGTCCAGATAGGGATGGACATAATGTAACACAACCCCGTCCCATAATGATAAGGTTCTTGCACTTTCAGACCAAAACTGCTATTCTTAGAGCGTACAGGAAATTGGGTGAGCTGGTGTTTGAGAATGCAAGATTGCTATTGTTTCAGGACTTCTCTGCGGACCTTATGAGACGCCGCAGGGAATTCTCCCCTCTCTGCTCCCAACTCCACAAAGAAGGTAGGCAGGCTTATCTTTTGTACCCCGCTAAACTCAAAGTGATTACCCCCAGAGGCCCCAAATTCTTTGAGTCCCCAGCTGCTGCCCAGGAGTTTTTTGATAACTACGAGCCTCCTGTCCGCAGCCCTACACGCAGCCCACAGAAAAAAATGAGGGGAGGGGAAGGGTAAGATAGACAGACAGGGCTAGACTACAGTGGCTAAGTCTGTTTAACTATACAATGTCCATCTAAGCACAATGACTGGATTAACAACCCAGTTAGTTTTAGGCTCACTGATGTTCTTACTAGGGAACATCTTTGTTTTGGTTGAGGTTATCATACCCGGCCCCCCGGTTGGGATTGGGGTGGGTGGGATTCGGAGTCGGCCCCTGGTGAAAGGTATTGAAGACCGGTCAGGAAGTTATCTCACACAGTCCTACCAAAATTGTTTTGAGTTTACTGTTAGAGTTGTTGTTTGGGAACTGTTTCTATCCACTTGCAAACATAAAAGGAAATATATTTGTCACAACATATTACTCTTTATTGGTCATAATATCAAAGATGTATTAGAATGGATTTCAATGACAAATCTGAGTTTCTTTACAGCACAGCAGCTGATTATGTCCTACTGGAGAGGCATGGCGGGGAAGTGGTGTGACGTGGGGCTGAACCGGGAGCCGTACTCATGCCATGGAGGTTCAAGAAATGCCAGGGGAGGGGAGGGCTAAGGGGAGTCTCTCTGCTGAGAACAAGATGGGACTCTTAATGTTTAGATTTAATTTCTGTCTTCCATGGCTAAAAAAAAAGTTAAGAACACACTCAAGACAGAAGTGTTGCTGTACCTGTACACAGGACATGGGTTGGTTCAAATGGTTATGGTTTATACCCGACCCTCTGTTAAATATGAAATGTGATGTAGTACCCTTTCGGAGGGTAGATATAAAGTTTTGCATAAGTTGGTTACAGTTTATGGTTTGGTTGGTGTTCTGCAAACTGCTAAGTTGCAATTGTAATAATGAAAAGAAACGTGTCTGCTGTAACATGTTGCTTCCTACCAGTCATGTTGTAAAATATGCCCTAAAACGGATTCTGATGACAAATTGGTGTTTTTCCTCAGCACAGCAGTCAAACCTATCTGGCTGGTGGGGCCTGGCGAGGAGGTGGCGTACCAAAGGGCTGAACCGGGAGCCTGTACACACGCCAAGGAGGTATGTCCAGGAGGTTGTTTTTTTTTTCTCCTCCCTCTTCCCTCCCCCCTCTTTCCTATCAAACTCAGTCCCCCTCACCCCCTTTTTCTCTGCGCTCCCTGTCCCCATCTCTATCCCGTGACATATACTATGCAGCTCCCCCCACCCAGAATCATGTATACACACATAGGTCCTAGCCTAAAAACCAAGATTTAATCTATATTCCTGGAATATAGGGGGCATACATTCCCCTATTAAGAGGAAGTCAATTTTAACCCACCTTAGGAAAAAGCGCGCAGAGATTGCATTCCTGCAGGAGACACATCTTTCAGATGTGGAGCATGATAAGTTGCAGACAGACTGGGTGGGGAGGGTGGAATATGTTTCATGCAAATCAGCAAGTAGGGGGGTGGCCATACTTTTTGGTAAGCAATTGGAATATGAATTATTGGATATACTGAAAGACACAGAAGGCAGATATTTAGTTGTGCAGATTCGAGTCCTAGGAAAAATCTACACATTGTGTAACATCTACGCCCCGAACCAGAAAGACAGGAAGTTTTGGGACACCATAGTGACCACACTAACGCCTTACCTAGGCACACACATCATAATAGGCGGGGATTTCAATCTGGCTCCAAACCCTCACTGTGATAGGCTGAGGGATCCCACTAGATGCACAGATGGGAAACTGCCCAAGGTGCTGGATAAATTCGAAAAAGATGTATTTGCAAGGCTGGGAAACTCTTTAGATGTCTTTGACATCTGGCGTCAGCACAATCCAGATGGAAGGGATTACACCTGTGTCTCACGGGCGACCCCTTCCATGTCGCGTATTGGTCTCTTTTTGATCTCTAACACATTAGTCACTCAAGTGATTGATACAAAAATCGGAGAAGTTGTTGTCTCGGACCACGCCCCCATAGCTCTTTTTCTGGACACAGTCCCCAGAATGTGTCACAGACGCATGTTAAGATTCCCCAAATACTTAATGAACTCCCAAGAATTCCAACATTACTTAGTACACTGTTGGGATGACTACAGAGCTAACAACATCCAACATTTAAACACACCAGAGTTATTCTGGTCGACGGCCAAAGTTGTTCTCGCAGGTAACATTATTGCTTACCTGGCGCGTCGGAGAAAGCAATGCATGGAGAGAGTCGAACGGTCGCGTGCCGACTTAGCAATTGCCTACCGCGACTATCACACCGCCCCTTCCACTCAGAAATATCGCAAATATGTTAGTGCTAAAGAGGAGTATGATGCGCTTTTTGCGCATCAAGCCTCCCAGACGCTTCTACGTACTCGAGGCAAGTATTATCGTTACGGAGATAAATCCGGAAAACTTCTAGCGACATTGATAAAGTTGCCCACGTCCTCTAGAAGCATTGCTGCAGTGAGGGTGGGGGGCAGGGTTCTCCGAGATTCTGCTTCAATAGCGGAGGCCTTCGCCTCGTACTATTCCTCCCTATACTCAAGTGAGCTCCCCTCTGGCACGGAGACGAGGGATAGATTCTGGGAGGCTATCTCCCTCCCCAAGATTTCAGAAGAGCAGTTGACCAATTTAAATGCTCCCATAGAGAGGGAGGAAATTGAGAGAACCATCATGAACATGTTGCTGGGCAAGGCACCAGGCCCTGATGGGCTGCCGATTGAATTCTACCGCCTGCTTAAATCGCAGGTAGCTCCGACTCTTGTAGATCTGTACACGGGTTACTCTAGGGAAGACAAGATACCTGCCCCTGAATTCTTAGCAGCCTCTATCACGTTGATTCCGAAGGCAGGAAAGGATAGCCTGTTGCCCGAGTCTTATAGGCCGATCTCCTTACTAAACTCGGACTACAAGATCCTTACCAAACTGTTTGCAGAGAGGCTGAAATTTATTCTACCTAGCATCATACACGAGGACCAAACAGGCTTCATGCATGCACGATCGTCAGTGGTCAACATGCGAAGGGTTCTACAGGTAATTCAGCACTTTTGGGCCGGATCTCGAGATGCCAGGGGGGTGGACAGACCGGAGGCCTTCCTGCTGTCATTGGACGTGGAAAAGGCCTTCGATCGCGTGGAATGGAGTCATCTACTTGACACCCTGACCCGGGCCAACTTTTCCGGCCCCTTCCTTACCCTCATTCAAAATCTCTATCACTCCCCTCTTGCAAACGTACTGGTGAACAATGTCCTGTCATCTAGTTTTCAGCTACACAGAGGGACTAGACAGGGGTGCCCATTATCACCACTGCTTTTAAATATAGCACTGGAACTCCTGGCTATCAAATTATGGCAGGATTTCCCAGGCATTGACATAGCAGGAGCCCCACAGCATCTGGCGCTTTATACAGATGATATGCTCCTCTTTGTACAAGACCCCCGGGCACACCTACACAATATTGTGACAGATCTGACTGACTTCAGACTTTTTTCGGGCTACAAAATAAATGTACAAAAGTTGGAAATTCTCTGGCTTAACAAAGTAGCAGGCCCTGATGTCAAGTACCCCTTTACGGTGGCCAAACATGATATTACATACCTGGGCATCAAGCTCTCAGCTAATCCCAACAAACTATATGCTAATAACTTGACCCCTATCTGTGCTAAATTACAAGCTCAGATGAATGGTTGGAGAGCCCTGCCGCTCTCTTTATCTGGGAGAATTGGCCTAATTAAAATGGTGGTTCTTCCTAGGCTACTGTACCCGTTACTCATGCTCCCACTACTTCTGAGCAAATCGGATATTAAACTCTTAAACACCGTGGCAAAAGGTCTTGTTTGGCAGGGAAAGAAACCACGGATTTCGAGGGATAAACTAAGCATGACTCTTCTTAATGGAGGGCTAGCCCTCCCAGACTTTAAACTTTATAACTGGTCCGCTTGGTGGTAGACTGGCAGGTGGGCACACATCACTTCTGCCGACCGGATTTGGAGCAAGCGATACTGGGGGATGTGTCTTTGGCTTACCTTCCACATGTTGCGGACACAAAATCCTTGAGGGCCTTGGGCCTCACTGTGATGTTCACAGACCCACTGAAAGCTTGGCAACTGGCGCATAGGTACCTGAGCAGGGCTTGTCGTGCCTCATATTATCTACCTATCCGAAAAAATCCAGATTTCCCGGCGGGATCTGAGACCCTACCTTTTAGAGTCTGGGAGGAAAAGGGGCTGAAGTCACTTAAAAATTTGATGGACCCCCTTACTAGAACAACCAAGACATTCGGAGCTTTACAGAGGGAATTTGACTTGCCCAGAACTCACTTTTACACCTTTCTCCAGGTACGCCATTACATCGGAGAGCTGGTGAGAAATAACCCAGATTTCTGGGAGGGCTCTCCCTTTCGTCTCACTCAATCACTATATGCGATGGGCAGGTTCTCACTTTCGGAAATATACCAAACATTTCTGCAGCATCGCCTTGTTGGCCTCCAGCCATCAATATCAGAGGGGTGGGCCAGAGAGGGATTGATGGGGGCCACATGGGTAGAGATAAGGAACAGTATGGAAAAAACAAAAAGGGCGACACTATCAGCAATGTATAGGGAATCCCAGGTACGCTTCCTACATAAAGCCTACTTCACACCGAGGGTGATGGCAAAATGGATGCCCAACTGCCCGAATAGATGTGTTAAGTGTGCACTGGTCAACCCGAACCTTTTGCATTATATATGGGAATGTCCACCGGTTAGGCAGTACTGGGGTAAAATCCAGTTCTGGATGAAACAAAAGTTACAGATACAGCTTAACTTACAACCTGAAACTGTTATATTTCTGAATTGGGACAACAGTTATGGACAGTATGATTCATTGCTTAGCTTAGTTATCTTGGTGGCTAGAAAGCACATACTAAAACAATGGATATCAAAAGTGGGCCCTTCCTTCAAGGGTTTTAAAAACCTGTTACAAACCCAGCTGTTCATAGAACAAATGGATGTTAGATTTGATGTACTACACAGGTTGAGTTCATTTTTGCGCAAATGGCGCAGGCTTCTCCTAACCTTTGAACTAGAGATACAGAGGCTGATTTTAACGCCATTTAGGGACTCTGTGATCTTCATGGAAGACTCCTTAAGGGGTGACTGGGAACACCTGTTCCATGGAGGAGACACTAGATAATCAGCACCATATCCTGTGGTCCCCCCCCCGGCCTCTATATGAAGTATCCTCCTCTTTCTTCCCGATACCGTCCTACTCCCTCCACCCTCTTTTTTCCCTCTTTTTTTTTTTTTTTCCTCCTTGGCCAGGCCCCACAGCCAGCATGGACACGACCGCAGACGCGGTCCCCCATTAGTAGTGATATGATTATGGTTAGGTAGGTAGAGTTAGTTAGTTAAAAGTTTTATAGAAAAAAGTTAAGAAAATGTCTAGGAGAAATCTGCACTAATAGAAGTATCCCTTTGTATGACTTAATCGTGTACTTGCATAAACTAGAAAACCCTGCCTTTAGATTGTTGAGACGGAGATTACTCTACATTGTATGGTCCTTAAATAACAAAGCAGGTGATAGAATGGTTGTAAAGGACTGTAACGTATATTTATGTATTTTTGTACACCAATGTATATGTGTGCTTTTTTTCTCCTTAATAAAAATGATATTTAAAAAAAAAAAGATAGATCATTCTATTATTACCCATTCCCCAGTTTTTCATAACCAACACAGTTATATTAATATACTTTTTACCTATGTGATCACCTTGTATCTAAGTATCTTCTGACAGCCCCTTGATCACATGACTTTTTATTTATTATCGATTGAATTGCATTTTAGCCAATTAGTGCAGTGTTGTGCTGACTCTTAACGGGCATGAGCACAATGTTATCAATATGGCCCACATGAACTAGCAGTATCCTGTTGTGAAAAGCAAATAAAAAGAATGTGATTTTTTTTTTAGAGGTTTAAATGTTATAAAGTATATTAATATAACAATGTTGGTTGTGCAAAGCTGGGGAATGGGTAGTAAAGGCGTTATCTATCTTTTTAAACAATAACAATTTTGGTGTTGACTGTCCCTCTAAATATTTCCTCAAACAAATGCTAGTTGTCATAAAGGCTGCTTCTACAATATAATATTAGGTCATTCTGGGAAGCGATAGTGAACAGATGGAAAGTTTATTATCCTGCAAACTTCCCTTTGATTCCCTTATCTATTTTATAAATTTCAATCAAAACTTCTACAGGTGTTTATAAATAATACTGGCCAAGATTACAAGTTTTGTGAGTTTTATGTAAATAAAGCAAAAAACTGAGCGTTATCGCACTTTCCATAGCACTTCCATTACAAGTTACTGAAAAACCTTCTTTTGTTGTGCTGTATGGTGCGTTAAGTTCCATACCGCACAAAACCCAAGGCCTAACTTTACGTGCACGCTTTCCCCTATAGACATTAATGGGGAGAAAGTGTTAAAAAACCTAACACCTGTGATCACGGAATGGTGATCACCGTAACGCAATCCCCATTGATGTCTATAGGGAAATGAAAGTTATATATAAATCTAACACCCTAACATAAACCCCTAGTCTAAATACCCCTAATCTGCCACCCCCAACATCGCCGAAACTAATTAAAGTTATTAACCCCTAATCCATCACCCCTGACATCACCTATACTAATTAAAGTAATTAAACCCTAATCCACTGCCCCCTGACATCGCCAACACTAAATAAGGCTATTAACCCCTAAACCGCCATCCCCCACATTGCTACTAATAAACTAAACTTATTAACCCCTAAACCGCCGGCCCCCCACATCGCAAATCACTAAATTAAACTATTAACTCCTAAACCTAACAACCCACTAACTTTAAGTTGAATTTACAATATATCTAACATAATAAATAAAAACTTACCTGTGAAATAAAAAAAATAAGATTAAACTATAAATAAACCTAACATAACTATTTTAAGTTAATAAACTACAAATAAAAAAAACTAAATTACAAGATTAAAAAAACCAAACACTACAAAAAAATTAAAAAAACTAAATTACAATTTTTTTTAAAAAAACTAACACTACGAAAAAATAAATAAACTCTTTAACATTACCAAAAAATAAAAACACTAAAATTGTGGAAAATAAAAAACACTAAGATTACAAAAAAATAATAAACAAAATTATCCAAAATAATAAAAATTACACCTAATCTAATAGCCCTATAAAAACAAAAAAGCCACCCCAAAATAAAAACAACCCCTAACCTAACAATAAACTATCAATAGCCCTTAAAATGGCCTTTTGTAGGGCATTGCCCTAAGTTAAACAGATCTTTTACCTTTAAAACTTACAAAGTCCCCCCAACCAACCCCCCAAAATAAAAATAAAAACTCTAAAAAATCCTAAAATACCTATTGCCCCTAAAGGGGCATGTGTATGGGCATTGCCCTTAAAAGGGCATTCAGCTGTTTTACAGCACATTTATAATAAAAAAAAAACACCCAAAAAGCAAAACAAAAAAAACTAACCCCCTAATAGGTACTCACCATTCCTGAAGTCTGAGAGAAGGTCTTCTTCCAGGTGGTGAAGTCTTTTTCCAGGCGGCGACATCTTCATCCAGCTCAGGGACCTCTTCTATCTTCATCCATGGTGAAGGTGGCGCGGAGCGGAGGTGACCGCGGAACAGGACGGCGACCGCAGAGCCATCCAGCGTGGAGGATCCTCTTTGTACGATCGTCGCGCGACACTGAAATTTGAATGCAAGGTACCCATTTAATATTGGGGTACCGTTGCATTCCTATTTACTGAAAATTTCAAATCAACCAATAGGATGAGAGCGTTTTTATTTTTCGGTAATGTTAGGTTTCTTTAAATTTGTAATTTAGGTTTTTTAATTTTTTCATAGTGTTAGGTTTTTTTAATCTTGTAATTTAGTTTTTTTTATTTGTAGTTTATTTAATTTCTTAAAATAGTTATGTTAGGTTAATTTATAGTTTAATCTTAGTTTTCTTTTATTTCATAGGTAAGTTTTTATTTATTTTAAGATAGGTATGTTGTAAATTAAATTTAAAGTTGGGGGGGTGTTAGGTTTAGAGTTTAATAGTTTAATTTAGTGATTTGCGATGGGGGGTCGGCAGTTTAGAGGTTAATAGGTTTAGTTTATTAGTAGCGATGTGGGGGCCGGCAGTTTAGGGGTTAAAAGGCTTATTATAATAGTAGTGATGTGGGGGGCTTGTGGTTTAGGGGTTAATAGCTTTATATAGTGTTGGCTATGTGGGTGGGCGGGGGATTAGAGGTTAATAAGTTTAATATAGTATTTGCGATGTGGGAGGGTGGCGGTTTAAGGGTTAATAGGCAGTTATTTGAGTGTTAGTGTAATTTAAAACATTTCAGTTATGTGTTTTGTGAAACATTTTTTTGTTGCAAAATCCATAACCACTGCTCTCAGATCGCAGAATGGATTGCAACGGTTTAAGCTATAACGCAGGCATTTTAGCCGGACCGCACAACCTGTAATTCGGGGCAATGAAAATCCCGCACTCAAAAGTCATTTTTTGAGTGCAGAATGGAGAGTTACATTACAGGCTTAAATGCTTGTGGTATAGCTATACCGTCACGACTTGTTCCACGCACAATGGCCAATTTTTCAGCGGTATAGCCTTACCGCACCGTCACGCAAAACATGTAATCTTGCTGACTGTTATTTATCCCAAAACAATGGAGACAGATTAGGATTCCATTATTAAATAACTGAAGAAAACAAGTAACTTACACCTTGTCCCTAAGAAGATATTGCTATCTATTAAAAAATAAATTCAAGGATTATTATTCTATGATATTTTTTAATGGGAGAATATATTAAATCCTTACCACATGGTAACACTTGAATGTGTAATGAACTTTTGGCTTAATCCTGTTAATATATCCCTGAATATGTGTATATGGATAGTATTATCTCAGACTAGGAATGCATTTTCTGTTTTGACATTATTCAATATATAATGTTGCAGTCCTTATGTGAGTGTATTAACTGAGCATGCTATGGGCTAGATGACAGATGGAGAGGTAGTTTGCATGTTAACCAAGCTAGACTTCAGCTTTTTGCACGCATTGGGTTGCGCTCGTATTATGAATTGAAAGTAAAAAGTTTTGGCTCGTGCACTAACCCAATGTGCATAAAAAGCTGAACTTCGAATATTGTAACTACGTTAACATATTAGCTATCAAGTTGCTTTAACCCGATTGCATGTTCTGAAGTGTGCTAACTCATCGTGAAATATGAATCTTTCACATTCCAATGTTCTTCACATAGAATAATATGTTCTATTTATTCATAAATACATATTTATATATATATATATATATGATTTTTTTGGGTAAAATATACATACCTATACTCAGGGCTGCCATCAGGGGGTGACAGGGGTGACTCCTGTCAGGGGCCCAATGGGCTAGGGGGGGCCCCATGAGACAAGAATTAAAAAAAAAAAAAAAATAATTAATTTTGGCAGCCACCAGTGGGTACTACAGCAGAGTGCTAATTGAGCATGGGAAATGTTATTACAAGGAGTAAAGTATTAGCATTTGAGAGGATTTCTGAGTGTGCACTAAACCACTATGCACAGTGTGAGACAGACTTGGCACTTTGTTTGTAGTGTGTGTGCCTGAGTCAGACGGCTGATCACTTTAATTTGCAGAGGAGGTAGGAATTACTTAGCAAATGTTTTTTTATTTCTTTGTGCAATTTAAGATTGTAAACTTCAGTGTGGTAGTAGTTGTATGGTGGGGCCAGGGGTCCATAAAAACACATTTTTTTAGCAGCAGTGTATTTATGATTATTTTACAATGCTGTAAAAATTCTATATTTAAAACCATGCAGAAATGTTTCCTCCTCAATACACAAATTATATATATTACATTCCAGTTTACTGCCCCTTTATGCAAGGACTTTCCAGATAGAAGGAGGCATTTTATCTAAGATTTTTACATCTACATAACATGTTATACTCTCAGACTAAGATTGCTCAGTGTTGGAAATGAGACAGGTTAACTTAAAACTCTTCAGTTTACTCTACAGCTGACTTAATTTTGAAATGCATACCAACAAGCTTGAATCCTGCATTTAACCAGATCTAATGGTATGAGTACCACAGCTTATGGTTCCACCAAGACCATATAGAGTACAGCATTTTCAAAATCCACAAGTACAGGGAACATTTGTACACTATATTTGAAGTGGTGCTCTTGGTTGGGGAAATTGGGGAAAATATCAAACAAACATCTGTCAACCTTTTAAAAGTACTTTTCTTAATCTAGCCATCTACCCAGATCATTAATGTACAATTTTGAATTCACAGAATTATTTTTGTTTGCACATTTACAAATATGATTCTTTAAAAAGTGATCTCTTAATTTCTGCATTTTTTAATCATGCATGTCACACACTGTTGATTTAGGGGATGCAAGGTGCATAAATGTTTCCTCCTGTGAGTGTTTCTGTGGGTGTCTGTATTTATGTCTTTGTGCTTTGGTTTGTGTCTCTATAAGTGTGTATGTATTTTTTTTTTCTGTTGGTATCTCTGTGAGGGTGGGTGTGTATGTCTTTGTGTATTTTCTGTGGATGTCTGTGAGGGTGTGTGCATATGTCTTTGAGCTTTTTCTATGGGTGTCTCTGTGAGGGTGGGCGTGTGTTTGTCTTTGTGTATTTTCTCTGGATGCCTCTGTGAGGGTGGGTGTGTGTGTCTGTGTTTTCTGTGGATGTCTCTGTGATGATGTGTGTGTATGTATGTCTGTGTTTTCTGTGGATTTCTCTGTGAGGGTGTGTATTTTCTGTGGGTGCCTCTGTGAGGGTGTGTGTATGTCTTTGTGTGTTTTCTGTGGTTGTCTCAGTGAGGGTGTGTATGTATGTCTTTATGTGTTTTCTGTGGGTGTGTGTGTGTGTATGTCTTTGTGTGTTTTCTAAGGCTGTCTCTGTCAGTGTTTCCTTGGGTGTATGTGCAAGTTTGAGTTTGTGTGTGTGTGTGTGTGTGTGTGTGTGTCCATTGTCTGTTCCTTTTTAGGACATTTTGACCTTACTACTGATTATTCACATCTTTCTACATTGAGACTTTGAGACTAATGAGACCTTTCCAGAAGTCACCAATCTACCATTTAACCTTTAAATTATTGTTTAGGCAGTTCAGGGCCCTTCCTTGCAACCACTGCATGCTGTTGTCATAATTTAGTTGTCATCTTCCTTTACAAAAAGATAATCAGAACTCCATATTTTGTTTTCTAAATCACCTTTTTTTTTACAAAACTGTAGTTTACCTCATTACTTGTCAGGTCAATGTAAACAAGTGCTGAGTTTCTGTTTGGGTGTCTGTGTCTGAGTGTGTTTCTTTGCGTGTCTGCTAGAGTGTCTATATGTGAATCCTTTTGTGTGATTGTGTGTGTGTTTCAGTGTATGAGTGTGTCTGTGTGTTTGTATGTTATTACCTTTACAACATTTCCAAGTTTAAATAGACACTTAAGAATAAAGTGCATATATGTTTTAGTCACTTGGTCAAGAATTGCACATGTCAAAGGAGGGGGGGGGGGCCCTGATCAATGGTTAAGTCAGGGGACCCAAAATTTCTAGTGGCGGCCCTGCCTATACTATATATATATATATACAAACAACAACAAAGGCAAGAAAAGATAACTAGTTATCCAGGCAAGTGCTACTACCTAAAAAAACAATTATACAGGAGAGGGTCTGCAGCTATATAGGACCGAACATGAATGTCAGAACCTTGACAAGGTAAAAAAAAAGACAAAGCACAAAAGGAAGTCCAGCGCAATGCCCACCCCTGCAAAAAAAATATAACACAATAATATCATTAAAATACAAGTGACCCAACTATTGATGGATAAACATGGATCACAGGAGAAGTTCAAAAAGTAAATAACACATCAGGGAGAACAAGTCCATAGATGTCCTTAAAGTATATTTGGAAAGGCCTTTGCAATAAAACACAGCCGGAGGGAGAACGATGAGCGATCCTACTTAAAAGAAATAACCTCAATCCTATGAGGTAAGCGAACAGCAGTCGGAGAGGGGAATGAAGCCCACCCAGGATCCGTCTGTGCCCCAAACAATCTACTGGGGATAAACTTGAAAGCGTAACATCCCTCTTCTGTGAAACAAGGAGGGTCACAATCCAATGTACAGCTCCGAAAAAGGCACAGAAGAAGATAATGCGGGCTGCATATAGAGTAAAAACTAGTTCATACCTGAAAAAAACACATCAACAGGCTAATGCCAATATGCTTACACTTAGAGCCCTCAAACAGTTATGAGGTAAGGCGAGAACCCAAAAATCCACACAAAGATCTAGCCAATCAATCTATAGGATGGCAGAAGAGTATTACTTGTTTTGAAGTACAATATACAATTATATATATATATATATTTACATAAGAATATATATTTATAAATACTTAGAACATATTCCCCTATGTGAAGAACATTAACATTTGAAATATTTACAGTAAATGCATAGTTAAACATAAATATGATTTTACATGTTTTTATCTACTTGACTGCAAAGAGCTTTAATGCACTAATATATATATATATATATATATATATATATATATATATATATATATATATATATATATATATGCACAGTATATATATATATATTTTTTTAAAAACATGGTGGGGTCAGCACTCTCAGGCCGGAACGGGTACATATCCTATGACCCTACAACATGCACAGCCCTGGGTGCAAAACAGCACTCTCAGGAAGCTGTACTGTCACCAGAGCCACAGGCAGTTAACCCCACACAGGCCTGGGTGCAAGGCCCAAACAGGGAAGATTACAAAAAAAATAATACATTAATATAACACACAGAAAAAGTCCAGCACTCACTCACAAGCTCTCAACTAAGATAAAAAGCAGCAATGGAAGAGTTAGTTACTGCATCTAGCTAAATGGGAAAAGCCCAGGTACCTCGTCAAGGTCTCTTCCAAAAAAACCTAAACAGCCACACAATGCAGGCTCACAATCAAGCAACTGTGAAAAAAGCAACTGTGAAAAAATAGAGGGTGCACAGGCTTATGTAATTTCCCCAAACATATACAAAACACGGGTGGGGTCATCAAGGTCTCTTCCAAAAAAACCTGGGTCCCTAAACAGCCACACAATGCAGGCTCACAATCAAACAATTTTTTTGTAATTTTCCCTGTTTGGGCCTTGCACCCAGGCCTATCTGGGGTTAACTGCCTGTGGCTCTGGTGACAGTGCAACTTCCTGAGAGTGCTGGTTTGCACCCAGGGCTGTGCATGTTGCAGGGTCATAGGATATGTATCCGGTCCGGCCTGAGAGTGCTGACCCCACCCGTGTTTTGTATATGTTTGGGGAAAATACATAAGCCCGTGAACCCTCCATTTTTTCACAGTTGCTTTTTTCACAGTTGTTTGATTGTGAGCCTGCATTGTGTGGCTGTTTAGGGACCCAGGTTTTTTTGGAAGAGACCTTAACGAAGTACCTGGGCTTTTCCCATTTGGCCAGACATGGTAACTAACTCTTCCATTGCTGCTTTATATCTTAGTTGAGAGTTTGTGAGTGAGTGCTGGACTTTTTCTGTGTTTTATATATATATATATATATATATATATATAAATAAATTTATACAGTGACAGCACCGCTACCATTCAATCAAATAATTCACTTAAATGGTCGTGCCCGGGATAGGGTCTAGTGTCCTTACCCTGTAATTTAATAATAAAAGAATCCCAGCACCTGAGTCTTAGAATGCTTTAATTTATTTCATCCAAAACATTTTTAACTTTATACAGCATGAGTCAGGGGAAACATGTTCACATACTCATCTTTACACAAACCCCATCCACCATACATAAGCGGCTCCAAAATGCTAGCCAAGTAATCACACTCTACTCAGCCAATCAATAGAAAAGAAAAAAAGGAAAAAAGGGAAAAAAAGATGAAAACAATTTACAATTGTATCGCCCCCAAGGCGTCCCAAGGAGGAATGACCAGTAACACCTGCCAAAAATTAAAAAAAGTTCACAGCCTCAGTTGTTTATAGATGTTTCTATAGTACAAATATGATATCTCAAGACAGTCTCTTCAGAAATTGCAGCTACTAATAGGATCCAATGGAATATTATCCCAATTTTACTTTAGGGAAAAGCATCTGTAATCCAGTGTGTATTACAATATTATCGTCTCTGACAATTCAAACACAATATAATGCTCAGCGTGATTCTCATAAAGAACTATCCCAGTGTCCTTAGCCACTGCTGCAGGGGTATGTCTGGGATGACAACTCTTCCCATGTAGGACGGAGTTTCCGGTAATGGGTTTCCTATAGACCCTTGTAACTATTCTGCCATCTCCCAATCCTGTCAAAGACAGATCTAGGTAGTTGGTAGTAGAGGAATTCACCTCATATGTAAAGCTCAACCCAATTTGATTCTGGTTGAAATAGTTGACAAATGGCAGAGCATCTCCCAATGACCCATTCCATATGAACAGGAGGTCGTCAATATACCTCCTGTACATAAAGATGTCATTTTTATAGGGGTTTCTATATCCAAAGATGTGGAAAAATTCCCACCAACCTAAATATAGGTTAGCGTATGATGGGGCAAATTTTGCTCCCATCGCAGTTCCACATCTCTGGAGATAGAACACCCCCTGAAACTGAAAAAATTGTGGGTAAGTAGAAATCTATTCATCTTCAGAATACATTTTCAAAATTAAATTCAACCTATCAGGTAGTTTTAGTGTCTTTTTAAACTTATTAAACTTATTAAGGGTATGCGGGACATTCCCGAAACGCGTAAGCTGTTGTGATGTGCTTCTCACAGTTTTTGTATTTGGTGGCTTGGTCATCTTTTAAGTGTTTTCAATAAACATATGTTTTATTTTTACTAAAGAGCATGTCTCAACCTTGTTTCAATGCATTCCCTTTGACCAGCATCACGCTCTTACAATGTTGTAAGCTGACTTACCATTGGATAGGAAAGCAGACGACACACCTCTATGGAGACCTAAGGGTTCCTGGAACAGAGGACGACAGCGGTGTTTGTATATCAGAGACAGACTTTGTGTTCAACATGGAATGTGTGCAGGACAGGCTCCACAGACCAAGGGTAAGGTACGGTACGTTCTAAATTAACCCATGCATTTGGAAACAGCAAGTGAAACATACAGAGGCTGTAACTGAGCATCAAGAGCACACCAGAGTTTTCTGGAACCAGCAGGACTACAGTAAGGTATGTGCCCTGCAGGCATATGTTTGATCCAGTGTAAAACACTGTTTTTCCTTGCAATTATGTATTTTTGGGGTTTTTGAGATTTATCTATCCTATATATTATTTCTATGAACTGTTAATATATGCTCTATGGAGTAATTAGCCTGCACCCAGACATTTATTGTATCCTTTACTAAGTTGCAGTTCTGTCAAGCACCAGCAGGCTTCTTAATTTAAGGGTATAGCCAGCTTACACAATGGACACCAGTCAACCAAAATTATATTCTTTAATGCCTGTAACAGCACGGACAGCAAATCCCAATTTTTATGAGAGAATATTTTCTGATGATAAAGGAGCATTGTCCCTTAGCTCCCTTTTTGATACAATGGAACGATTACTTTCCAAGGAACCGAAAGTCCAATGGGACATTTGGACTTTTGATAGATATATCAAATCTAAGATGATACAGAGAGGCCTCAGAGTCTTTAAGTTTCCCACATTTGAAGTGGATATAAAGGACACAGACTTTGTTGAGGCATGCAATCAGGTTCTGTCAGAATGCTCTTCCAGGTTCATGTTGCTGCTTATTGATTATAAAACCAAGTTGCTAGTTGAAATAAGAAAAGAAATAGAGCTAACCCAATGTGAAATGAATAAAAGGAGCAGTGAGGCAGATTTCCTTAGATGTGATAATCTTTTAATGAGTACTTTATCCTCTTTAAAATCTACTATCATGGAAAATAAACATATGAAATACCTTAGGGACAAGTCAGACTGCACTAACAAAACAGTTAACATTTGTCAGAGAAAACAAAGGTCTTTCGATAGACGTAGGTCACAAATGAATAACACAAAAAATGACACCAATAAGAATACAAACAAGAACAAAAATAAACAGAATAGTAATAAGGGTCATTACGCCCGCAGAGGCAGCAATAGTGAAAAGACAGTATCTTTTACAGATAGTGAAGGAGACTACTCCTCAGATGATAAATCCTCAGGGAATGAGGATACCCCTAACATACAAACAGGAATTCTTAAGAACACCATATATAAACATACTGCAGAAACTTCACAGATAGTGAGATCTAAGGAAAACATAGAGTCCAACAGATATGTTCCCTCTAATACAGCCACAAATGGAACAAATGTCTCTTGATCAGGTTTTTCCACTGGATCCAGGTCCCCCAGCACCCAATATACAAATGACACAGGGTCAGGACAGATACCAACTCTGGGGGGCCAGAATACAAATAGGAAATGCGATCAACTTATCACATTCTATATTAACGGAAGAACAATATAGAGTTTTAGGATATGGTTTGTCTTTTTTCACCAACTACAGACTTTGATGTTTGGACCTATAGGAAACCTATTGCCAGAAAATCCCTCCTACACGGGAAGAGTTTTCATCCCAGACATACCCCTGCAGCAGTGGCTAAAGGAGAATTAATTTGTCTTTAGAGAAATTGTTCCAATCCTGAGGACAAATTGGAATTAAGATTAAGGGAATGGGGATACCCCAGGAACACAATAATTAAAGCTAGAAAACAAACAAATGAGAAGCAGAGGAAATCTTTATTACAGGGTGCCAATAGAACTAAACAACTTTTTAGGGGTGTGAATTGTATCACTAGCTATAGCGCACAGTTCCAACAAATAGTGAAAATAATAAAGAAGCCCTTTCCAATTCTTGCAGCAGATGAAAGACTAACAGACTTAGTAAAACATGGAGTCAGATGTTGCTCTATAAAGAATCCGACTCTGGACACCATATTATCACGCACACTACTAAGACAGGAACTATCCAATAGCAGTACTTGGTTTAAGAGTGTAGGCATGTATGGATGTGGGCATAAAAAATGCAAGCCCTGTGAATATCTTGACAGAACCAAATAATTCAGCTCCTGTGTCACAGGAGAAGTTTTTCCATCAAAACACTCATGAATTGCATGTAAACAAATGTCATTTACATGCTAAGATGTGACAAATGTAGGGTTCAATTTATTGGTCTCACTTCTAGGGACATAAAATCTAGAATACGGGAACATCTTTCTACTCTTGGCAGGGGCAAGTCATCCATCCCCCTGGTACGTCATTTTTATGAGATTCATAATGGCAATTTAAACACCATGAAGTGGTGTGCCATTGAAGAAGTAAGGGTACCTAATAGGGGAGGTTATGTAGACAAACCTCAATCCAAGAGAGACATTTTCTTGATATTTAAATTGAGAACCAGATATCCAGAAGGTTCAAACTCAAGGTACAACATTATAAATTACTGGGAATTACTTAGCTAAATTTGACCCCAGTAGAGTGTCCAATTTAATCTGGTTTCAACCATCCAATTATATAGGTACATTCCATGAGAATATACAGGTTTTTGTTTGCCTTCTCTCTAAGACTACAGTTATCAAATAAGTATAGGTATCATGACACATGATCACTATAACAATCAGGACTCTTTCTTTGACATTAGTTTCTAAGTATGTGTCTTTTTAGATCAACATATTTATACTCATTGTATAGAATTGCTTTGTACCTTAAATATTGCCAATCCAATATATTATCTATGATTAATTACATACTCTATAGGTAACGTCTATCGGAATAGAATTTCTGTCTAATTAATATGTTCACGATATGTATGCATATATTATTATACTGCATTTAGTAACTTGGTTGTGCAATCGACATTATGTTCACCATTGGGTTTTCTGTTGTTCACACTTATTTCCACATGTGAATTATTATCAAGAAATGTGTAGACTTAAGGGCCTCTAGTTATCAAAGCGTCTAATATGGTGCATTCGCGGGCGTCAATACGCTCGCCAAACTTCGCCATACATCACCGTCGTGGACCTTAATACGCTCGCCATAGTTATCAAAAAACCAGTCCAAAACATGCACGTTAAGTACGGTGCGAAGAGGAGCGGACTATTGTTAACTAAGAGTCATCAACGTCTCAGCGATTCTGGCTTTTCGCAACTTTATTTATATCTGCAGTAAATTACATAAACATAGCACATACCTTGTGAGCAGATGATTGTATATAAATATTGTAAATTTTGTTTTCAATAGAATTTTAAAGCTAGCAAGTAGCGATATATTCTTAGCAAAATGGAGAGGGGATGTATGTTTTTTATAAAATTTATATATTGGACATATTTTAATATTACGTTCTATTTGCAACTTCTATGTGTGTGTATATACAGTACAGAGTATATGTATTTGATATCTATCACAATTTGAAGTTGATAGGAAACCAAAAATTTTAAATTTACACTAGTGGGAGCTAGCTTCTCATTGAGCCTATTATGTACTTCTTTTGTCTTTGTATATTAAGTATTGCGACCAGTTCAGTGCAAAACTGTGCACAAAATCGGTAATCTAATTTTTAAAGAGAGACAAACTTGGAGCCTAATCCATTCAAAGTATTTTTCTTGTATTTCTATATGTAATGCATTAACGCCTAGATTTAGAGTTCTGCGGCCAAAGGGGTGCGTAGCTAACGCTGGCTTTTTTCTGGCCGCACCTTTTAAATACCGCTGGTATTGAGAGTTCACAGAATGGCTGCGTTAAGCTCCAAAAAAGGAGTGTAGAGCATATTTAACGCAACTTCAACTCTCGATACCAGCGGTGCTTACGGATGTGGCCAGCTTCAAAAACGTGCTCGTGCACGATTCCCCCATAGAAAACAATGGGGCTGTTTGAGCTGAAAAAAAACCTAACACCTGCAAAAAAGCTGCGTTCAGCTCCTAACGCAGCCCCATTGTTTGCTATGGGGAAACACTTTCTACGTCTGCACCTAACACTCTAAAATGTACCCCGAGTATAAACACCCCTAACCTTACACTTATTAACCCCTATTCTGCTGCCCCTGCTATCGCTGACCCCTGCATATAATTATTAACCACTAATCTGCCGCTCCGTAAACCGCCGCTACTTACATTATCCCTATGTACCCCTAATCTGCTGCCCCTAACACCGCCGACCCCTATATTATATTTATTAACCCCTAATCTGCCCCCCACAACGTCGCCTCCACCTGCCTACACTTTTTAACCCCTAATCTGCCGAGCGGACCGCACCGCTATTATAATAAAGTTATTAACCCCTAATCCGCCTCACTCCCGCCTCAATAACCCTATAATAAATAGTATTAACCCCTAATCTGCCCTCCCTAACATCTCCGACACCTAACTTCAAACATTAACCCCTAATCTGCCGACTGGAGCTCACCGCTATTCTAATAAATGTATTAACCCCTAAAGCTAAGTCTAACACTAACACCCCCCTAAATTAAATATAATTTAAATCTAACGAAATAAATTAACTCTTATTAAATAAATTATTCCTATTTAAAGCTAAATACTTACCTGTAAAATAAATCCTAATATAGCTACAATATAAATTATAATTATATTATAGCTATTTTAGGATTTATATTTATTTTACAGTTAACTTTGTATTTATTTTAACCAGGTACAATAGCTATTAAATAGTTAAGAACTATTTAATAGCTAAAATAGTTAAAATAATTACAAAATTACCTGTAAAATAAATCCTAACCTAAGTTACAATTAAACCTAACACTACACGATCAATAAATTAAATAAAATACCTACAATTACCTACAATTAAACCTAACACTACACGATCAATAAATTAATTAAATAAAATACCTACAATTACCTACAATTAAACCTAACACTACACTATCAATACATTAATTAAATACAATACCTACAATTACCTACAATTAAACCTAACACTACACTATCAATACATTAATTAAATACAATATCTACAAATAAATACAATGAAATAAACTAACTAAAGTACAAAAAATAAAAAAGAACTAAGTTACAAAAAATAAAAAAATATTTACAAACATTAGAAAAATATTACAACAATTTTAAACTAATTACACTTACTCTAAGCCCCCTAATAAAATAACAAAGCCCCCCAAAATAAAAAAATGCCCTACCCTATTCTAAATTACAAAAGTTCAAAGCTCTTTTACCTTACCAGCCCTGAACAGGGCCCTTTGCGGGGCATGATTGGATCAGCCAATCGGATTGAACTTGATTCTGATTGGCTGATTCCATCAGTCAATCAGAATATTCCTACCTTAATTCCGATTGGCTGATAGAATCCTATCAGCCAATCGGAATTCGAGGGACGCCATCTTGGATGACATCATTTAAAGGAACCGTCATTCGGCGAGTAGGCATCGTTAGAAGAGGATGTTCCGCGTCGGCATGGAAGAAGATGGCTCCGCTCCGCTCCAGAAGAAAGAAGATTGAAGATGCGGCTTGATAGAAGACTTCATCCCGATGATGGACTTCCGCCTTCAGCTCGATGATGGATTTCTTCAGCCGCCGCTTGGATCCAGACTTCAGCCCGAGGATGGACGTCACTCTTCAGCCCCCCGCTTGGGCTTGGATCAACACTTCCGAGGACCGATCGGTGAACCTGGTATGGTGAAGATAAGGTAGGAAGATCTTCAGTGGCTTAGTGTTAGGTTTATTTAAGGGGGGTTTGGGTTAGATTAGGGGTATGTGGGTGGTGGGTTGTAATGTGTGTGGGGGGTATTGTATGTGTTTTTTTTACAGGCAACAGAGCTGAATTCTTTGGGGCATGCCCCGCAAAGGGCCCTGTTCAGGGCTGGTAAGGTAAAAGAGCTTTGAACTTTTGTAATTTAGAATAGGGTAGGGCATTTTTTTATTTTGGGGGGCTTTGTTATTTTATTAGGGGGCTTAGAGTAAGTGTAATTAGTTTAAAATTGTTGTAATATTTTTCTAATGTTTGTAAATATTTTTTTATTTTTTGTAACTTAGTTCTTTTTTATTTTTTGTACTTTAGTTAGTTTATTTCATTGTATTTATTTGTAGATATTGTATTTAATTAATTTATTGATAGTGTAGTGTTAGGTTTAATTGTAGATAATTGTAGGTATTTTATTTAATTAATTTATTGATAGTGTAGTGTTAGGTTTAATTGTAGATAATTGTAGACATTATATTTAATTTATTTATTGATAGTGTAGTGTTAGGTTTAATTGTAACTTAGGTTAGGATTTATTTTACAGGTAATTTTGTAATTATTTTAACTATTTTAGCTATTAAATAGTTCTTAACTATTTAATAGCTATTGTACCTGGTTAAAATAAATACAAAGTTGCCTGTAAAATAAATATTAATCCTAAAATAGCTATAATATAATTATAATTTATAATGTAGCTATATTAGGGTTTATTTTACAGGTAAGTATTTAGATTTAAATAGGAATAATTTATTTAATAAGAGTTAATTTATTTTGTTAGAATAAAATTATATTTAATTTAGGGGGGTGTTAGGGTTAGGGTTAATAAATATAATATAGGGGTCGGCAGTGTTAGGGGCAGCAGATTAGGGGTACATAGGGATAATGTAGTTGGCGGCAGTGTACGAAGCGGAAGATTAAGGGTTTAAAAAATATTTATGGCGGCGATGTGGTGGGGCCTCGGTTTGGGGTCCATAGGTAGTTTATGGGTCTTAGTGTACTTTAGAGCACAGTAGTTAAGAGCTTTATAAACCGGCGGTAGCCCAGAAAGCTCTTAACTACTGACTTTTTTCTGCGGCTGGAGTTTTGTCGTTAGATTTCTAACGCTCACTTCAGCCACGACTCTAAATAGCGGAGTTAGAAAGATCCCATTGAAAAGATAGGATACGCAATTGACGTAAGGGGATCTGCGGTATGGAAAAGTCGCGGCTGGAAAGTGAGCGTTAGACCCTTTCCTGACTGACTCCAAATACCGGCGGTAGCCTAAAACCAGTGTTAGGAGCCTCTAACGCTGGTTTTGACGGCTACCGCCAAACTCTAAATCTAGGCCTAAATGTCTTTTTTTCACAGTGGCTACATATTTAATAGTTTGTAATTGGCTTGTTAGTTTATATGTTTAATTGTTTTTCAACATCTCATATGTATATATATATATATATATATATATTCTTTGATATCTCTGTATGTATGTACATATTGATCGATGTAATAGATATAGTTTTATATATATATATATATATATATATATATATATATATATATATATATAAATGGAACACCAATATCATAGAATATAATTTCAAGCGACAATACAAACCTTGAACTTTTACTAAAGGAACACTAAGCACATTTCAGAATTATGGTTGAACATACAATTTAAAAATATTGTCAACTACTATTAATCATTTTCATTAGTTTTTTGGTTATCTTTATTTTAAAAAGAAGGAATCTAGGCTGAGGAGCAAGATAAATTCAATATAACCCCCAATGGAAAAGCACAATTTCATTGGTGATGTTCAATCAGCAAGGTCAACTCATGTTCACAATTCATAAATTGAAATGTTTGATTTAAAATGCAGATACAAATAGACTGATGAAAATTTGAGAATGTGACTATCTTACAAAGTTGATTTAAATTGTACGCTCTATCTGAAGCCTGAACAATAAAATTGATATTCATTTTCACTTTAATCCTCAGATAACCTTTTCTAATTGAAATAGCAATACACATGTGAAAGCCAATCATATGAGTCTGATTTAACAAATATCGGCCGTACCTTATCCAACAGTGCAGATCAGGTCCGCCAGACCTCGCTGAATGCGGAGAGCAATATGCTCTCCGTATTCATCATTGCACCAGCAGCTCTTGTGAGCTGCTGGTGCAATGCCGCCCCCTGCAGACTTGACGACAATTGGCCACAAGCAGGGGTGTCAATCAACCCGATCGTACTCGATCATTTTTAATTGATGAGGTTCCTGTCCGCCTCATCAGAGCAGGTCGACAGGGTTACTGAGCAGCAGTCTTTAGACCGCTGCTCCCTAACTTGTGTTTCTGTTGATTCCTAATACTCGCCAGAAACACGGTCCCTCAATAAATGTGCCTCAAGGTATCTATGTGCATTCATCAATCAGCAGCTATATATTTTTTCGGCATATTATCGTCTTTAAATTTAATTGGAACGAATTTAAGAAACAAAATGTATAACAAATATTGAAATTTAACACATTTTATGATATTTATACATATTTCTATAATTTAATTTTTTTAAATGTCACTTGCAATTAATATTTAAATGAATACAGCGACACAATAATTCTGATTAAACATATATGCCTAGATTTAGAGTTCTGCGGCCAAAGGGGTGCGTTAGCTACGCGTGTATTTTTTCAACCGCACCTTTTAAATACTGCGGGTATTTAGAGTTCTCTGAAGGGCTGCGTTAGGCTCCAAAAAGGGAGCGTATAGCATAATTTACCGCCACTTCAACTCTAAATACCAGCGGTGCTTACAGACGCGGCCAGCTTCAAAAACGTGCTCGTGCACGATTCCCTCATAGGAAACAATGGGGCAGTTTGAGCTGAAAAAAAACCTAACACCTGCAAGCAAAAGCAGCGTTCAGCTCCTAACGCAGCCCCATTGTTTCCTATTGGGAAACACTTCCTAAGTCTGCACCTAACACCCTAACATGAACCCCGAGTATAAACACCCCTAACCTTACACTTATTAACCCCTAATCTGCCGCCCCCGCTATCGCTGACCCCTGCATATTATTATTAACCCCTAATCTGCCGCTCCGTACACCGCCGCAACCTACATTATCCCTATGTACCACTAATCTGCTGCCCCTAACACCGCCGACCCCTATATTATATTTATTTAACCCCTAATCTGCCGCCCCCAACGTCGCCGCCACCTACCTACAATTATTAACCCCTAATCTGCCGACCGGTCCTCACCGCTACTCTAATAAATATATTAACCCCTAAAGCTAAGTCTAACACTAACACCCCCCTAAGTTAAATATAATTTAAATCTAATGAAGTAAAATAAATCTTATTAAATAAATTATTCCTATTTAAAGCTAAATACTTACCTGTAAAATAAACCCTAATATAGCTACAATATAAATAATAATTATATTGGTGCTATTTTAGGATTAATATTTATTTTACATGCAACTTTGTATTTATTTTAACCAAGTACAATAGCTATTAAATAGTTAATAACTATTTAATAGTTACCTAGTTAAAATAATTACAAAATTACCTGTAAAATAAATCCTAACCTAAGTTACAATTAAACCTAACACTACACTATCAATAAATAAATTTAATAAACTATCTACAATTATCTACAATTATATCAACTAAACTAAATTACCAAAAAAACAACACTAAATTACAAAAACAAACAAACACTAAATTACAAAAACTAAAAAAAGATTACAAGAATTTTAAACTAATTACACCTACTCTAAGCCCCCTAAAAAAATAACAAAGCCCCCCAAAATAAAAAAAATGCCCTACCCTATTCTAAAATAAAAATTGTAAAGCTCTTTTACCTTACCAGCCCTTAAAAGGGCCTTTTGCGGGGCATGCCCCAAAGAATTCTGCTCTTTTGCCTGTATAAAAAAACATACAATACCCCCCCAACATTACAACCCACCACCCACATACCCCTAATCTAACCCAAAACCCCCTTAAATAAACCTAACACTAAGCCCCTGAAGATCTCCATACCTTGTCTTCACCACGCCAGGTATCATCGATCCGTCCAGAAGAGGGTCCGAAGTCTTCAACCTATCCAGCAAGAAGAGCTCCTCCAGAGGGTCCAAAGTCTTCATCCTATCCGGTCAGAAGAGGACAACCGGACCGGCAGACATCTACATCCAGGCAGCATCTTCTATCTTCTTCCATCCGGCGCGGAGCGGAACCATCTTCAAGCAGCCGACGCGGAGCCATCCTTCTTCAGCGACGTACTAACGACGAATGAAGGTTCCTTTAAGGGACGTCATCCAAGATGGCATCCCTCGAATTCCGATTGGCTGATAGGATTCTATCAGCCAATCGGAATTAAGGTAGGAAAAATCTAATTGGCTGATTGAATCAGCCAATCAGATTCAAGTTCAATCCGATTGGCTGATCCAATCAGCCAATCAGATTGAGCTTGCATTCTATTGGCTGTTCCGATCGGCTGCTTGAAGATGTTCCCACTCCTCGCCGGATGGAAGAAGATAGAAGATGCCGCCTGTATGAAGATGTCTGCCGGTCCGGATGTCCTCTTCTGCCCGGATAGGATGAAGACTTGGACCCTCTGGAGGAGCTCTTCTTGCCAGATAGGATGAAGACTTCAGACCCTCTTCTGGACGGATCGGTGATACCCGGCGTGGTGAAGACAAGGTAGGGAGATCTTCAGGGGCTTAGTGTTAGGTTTATTTAAGGGGGGGTTTGGGTTAGATTAGGGGTATGTGGGTGGTGGGTTGTAATGTTGAGGGGGGGTTTGTATGTTTTTTTTACAGGCAAAAGAGCAGAATTCTTTGAGGCATGCCATGCCTTTTAAGGGCTGGTAAGGTAAAAGAGCTTTACAATTTTTATTTTAGAATAGGGTAGGGCATTTTTTTATTTTGGGTGGCTTTGTTATTTTTTTAGGGGGCTTAGTGTAGGTGTAATTAGTTTAAAATTCTTGTAATCTTTTTTTAGTTTTTGTAATTTAGTGTTTGTTTTTTTTTTGTAATTTAGTGTTTGTTTTTTTTTGTAATTTAGTTTAGTTGATATAATTGTAGATAATTGTAGATAGTTTATTAAATTTATTTATTGATAGTGCAGTGTAAGGTTTAATTGTAACTTAGGTTAGGATTTATTTTACAGGTAATTTTGTAATTATTTTAACTAGGTATAAATAATTATTAACTATTTAATAGCTATTGTACCTTGTTAAAATAAATACAAAGTTGCATGTAAAATAAGTATTAATTCTAAAATAGCTACAATATAATTATTATTTATATTGTAGCTATATTAGGGTTTATTTTACAGGTAAGTATTATATATATATATAGGAATAATTTATTTAATAAGATTTATTTTATTTCGTTAGATTTAAATTATATTTAATTTAGGGGGGTGTTAGTGTTAGGGTTAGACTTAGCTTTAGGGGTTAATACATTTATTATAGTAGTGGCGAGGTCTGGTCGGCAGATTAGGGGTTAATACTTGAAGTTAGGTGTTGGCGATGTTAGGGAGGGCAGATTAGGGGTTAATACTATTTATTATAGGGTTTTTGAGGCGGGAGTGAGGCGGTTTAGGGGTTAATACATTTATTATAGTGGCGGCGAGGTCCGGTCAGCAGATTAGGGGTTAAGAAGTTTAGGTAAGGTAGCGGCGACGTTGGGGGGGGGCAGATTAGGGGTTAATAAATATTATGTAGGTGTCGGCGATGTTAGGGGCAGCAGATTAGGGGTACATAGGGATAATGTAGGTGGCGGCAATGTGCTGTCGGCAGATTAGGGGTTAAACAAATGTAATAGAGTGGCGGCGATGTGGGGGACCTCAGTTTAGGGGTACATAGGTAGTTTATGGGTGTTAGTGTACTTTAGAGCACAGTAGTTAAGAGCTTTATGAACCGGCGTTAGCCCAGAAAGCTCTTAACTCCTGGCTTTTCTCTGCAGCTGGAGTCTTGTCGTTAGATTTCTAACGCTCACTTCAGCCAAGACTCTAAATACCAGCGTTAGAAAGATCCCATTGAAAAGATAGGATACGCATTTGGCGCAGGGGGATCTGCGGTATGGAAAAGTCACAGCTGGAAAGTGAGCGTTAGACCCTTTCCTGACTGACTCTAATTACCAGCGGGCAGTAAAAACCAGCGTTAGGACCCCCTAATGCTGGTTTTGACGGCTAACGCAGAACTTTAAATCTAGGCGATATTTATTAAATATAAAAATTAAAACTTTTTTTTTTTTTTTTTAAACCCTTTTTTCATTTTTTTTTCCTTACATTTTTTTTTACAAAAAATATAATAGTAATTTGCAATTAGTTCATGTTTATGGCCTCCTGCATGGCCCGCACAGCCCTGGCAACCGCATTTAGGGCCTGGGCAAGGTCATTGAAGATTTCTTGCAGGAATGGCCCAGTTTGGGTGCCCTGATCTTGATCTAGAATAAGACCAAAAGAACATATGTTAGATAAATTCTTTATCAAGATTGAATTTTAAAAACATTATATTCTTTTTACTTACATTCCACTATATTCGCCACCACCTCCTCTTCAGCTTCCGGTGGTGACAGAGGTGGTTCCAAGACATGACCCGGTACTTGTTCGTCTGTCCAAGATGAAGCACAATAATGAACAAACGTTAGTCTGATCAATGACAATTCCAATATTATACAACAATTATTTAATTTAAAAAAAAATAAAAATTCCTCTATAAATTAGATTTTCAAATAAATAGATACAATGGAAATGCAAACCAAAATTTTTATTTCAGCTTTTATAAAGAGACTATAATTTTTTAATATATTTATAATTTTTATTTTTATTTAATTTAATTTGCTTCATCAATCTATTATACTTTGATGAAAAGCATATCTAGATATTCTCCGTAGTTGCATTATTTATTATGATCATAGATGCCTTGAATAACTGTCTCATCCATATACATTGTTATAACTTCAGCAAAGGATAGATATAGTCCTCTAGTTATCATGGTCTGGCGGACCTGATCCGACACTGCGGATCAGGTCCGCCAGACCTCGCTGAATACGGAGAGCAATACGCTCACCATATTCAGCATTGCACCAGCAGCTCACAAGAGCTGCTGGTGCAACGCTGCCCCCTGCAGACTCGTGGGCCAATAGGCCGCCAGCAGCGGGGTGTCAATCAACCCGATCGTACTCGATCGGTTTGATTTTCGGCGATGTGTGTCCGCCTGCTCTGAGCAGGCGGACAGGTTATGGAGCAGCAGTCTTTGTGACCGCTGATTCATAACTGCTGTTTCTGGTAAGCCTACATGCTCGCCAGAAACACGGGGCATCAATTTCCATACGGAGCTTGATACATATGCCCCATAGAGTGAAGTAAATTGATTATAACTACATTGTAAACTTTTGGAATATTCTAATCTCTATCTGAATCTTTAAAGAAAATGTTTGTGTTTAGTGACCTTTCAACATAATCGGGTACGATCGGGTTGATTGATACCCCCCTGCTGGCGGGCTATTGGCCGCGAGCCTGCTGGGGGCGGTGTTGCACCAGCAGCTCTTGTGAGATGCTGGTGCAATGCTGAATATGGCGAGCGTAGTCTGGCGGACCTGATCCGCACTGTCGGATCAGGTCTGCCAGACTTTAATAAATATGCCCCATATTCATTTGATTAGGATAGTGAATACTAGATTAAACATATGTAAAACTTCGATATATTATTTAATTTGCATCATTACATTTTTAGACTTTAGATTAAAACGTTTAATTTGAAAGCACTGTAGTATCAGAGAACCAAGCTTATAGATGATGATTGCTACATGCATACATGTATAGATAGATATACTTATATACTGATTGTGATTGGCTCACCAATGTGTTAAGTTATCAAACAATAGTGCATTGTTTCTACTTCAAAAAAAGATAGAGTAAATGAATACAATGAAATATATATATATATATATATATATATATATGTTATTGCAAATTTAATTTTGTATTATATATCTTAAAGGGATAGTATAGTTAACATTAACATTTAATGATTCAGATAGAACATACAATGAAAGGGACATGAAACCCACATTTTGTAATTTCATTAGTTAAAAGAAAAGGCATTTTTAAACATCTTTCTAATTTAATTCTATTATCTAATTTGTTTTATTCTCTTGATATTCTTTGTTGAAAAGCATATCTAGATATGCTCACTATCTGCTGATTGGTTGCTGCACATAGAAGCATCGCGTGATTGGCTCACCCATGTGCATTGCTTTTTCTTTAAATTAGGATATCTTATAACCAAGAAAAATAAATAATTAAAGTAAATTGGAATGGTGTTTACATTTGTATGTTCTATCTGAATCATGAAAGAACGATTTTGTGTTTAGTGTCCCTTTAAGCTTCAAATTTGCTCCTATCATCAATTTTTATTTATTATCTTGTTATCTTTATTTGCAAATCATGAATGTAAGCTTAAAAGACAGGCCATTTGGGTTTCAGCACCTGGGTACCGCTTGTTGATTGTTGTCTATATGTAAACATCCAATCAACAAACGGTATACATTTGATGGAAAAAAAAATGTGCCTGCTTGTAATATTACTTTATATCGATTTTCAAAGAAACATAACAAGAGAACTAATAAGAATTGATAATAGGATTAACTAATAAACTTGCTTAAAATGTCATGATCTATCTGAATCATGTAAGTTTAGTTCTTACTAGACTATCACTTTAATGATGATTAAACATATTGGAATTGACAGTCCTTTGCAACCTAAAATGAATGAAAGGTTTGAATAATCACCTGTGTATTGCATGACCATTCTTTGAGGCCTATTTAACAAATGTCTGTCGGACATGATCCGACAGTGCGGATCAGGTCTGACAGACATTTCTGAATGTGGAGAGCAATACGTTCTCAGAGCTCAGAGCAGGTGGACAGGGTTATGGAGCAGCAGTCTTTAGACCGTTGCTTCATAACCGTTGTTTGCCGAGAGTCTGAATACTCCCAATAAACACGGCCCTTAAAGCTACATACGGAGCTTGATAAATGGACCTCTATATCTATCTCTCTCATGTATTAACTGACAAATGGAGTTGGAGATACCAAGTTTATTGCGAGCTTGCAGGCTTTAAAGAAAATGCAGTTATAAGCAGACGTATAAAGGATGCTGCTCCATACCCTTGATGCTATTCACCACAATTGAGTATGATCTTGTTTATTGAACCCCACAGTGCTGACGGGCCATTGTCCGTGACTCTGAAGGGGGCATTCTCTATATTCAGTGAGTTATTGCGGACATGATCCGCACTGTTGGATCATGTCCAACAGACCGAAGATAAATAGGCCTAGAATATATTCTCAGCGCAACATCATCTTCACTACTCAAGCTTATCACACCATTAGTGGTGCTTGTAATCATGTCATTGATTAATAAACAGTCTAAACAGATTTTGATATTGTTGAATTTATAAAATTGATGTGTTAAAATGATGTTGTACGGGGAATAATTTAATACAATGTTGAATATGATATATGTTTTATACTAAGCCCCTTTAAAATTAAAAATGTATATCCACATTTGTATTTATTTTATATATTTAAGATAACCTAAAATATACAAATCATTAATGTTAAAATACAGTGTCTTACAATTTTGATCTTGTTATGATTTATTTAAGATATATGTTTAATATCATATGCATTTAATCCTTCAAATTACATTAAGTTACCTAACAATATATATTTAATTTTTCATTTCTTTGGATGTCGAACGTGCATTCTGAGAGGCTGAGAGATTCGACAGAGGAGTCGTCCCTGGGAGAGACACAATTTCCAGAATCACAGGATCAGGGAATCTCCCAGGGAACATCAGATATAGAATCTCTCAGCTGTTCTGCCCCTCCTGACCCAGAAGACACAGCTGCTTTGGACCCTGGTGCCCCTCCTGCCCCTGTTGGTCATGCCCCATCAGCTCATGGCTGTGCTGATCCTGGCCACCGACTGCCTTGCATCAATGATGATGAGGCAGTCGGGGAAATGTTAGATCTGCCAAGGCAGTACCGGGAAGAACACAGTGAGTTGCATGGGGCATTAAGGTTAGCAACAGGGGCAGATATTAGAGAGGGGCATTACAGTAGATAGGGACAGATTAGATATAGAGAGGGAAAGGTTGAGAGTAGATTCAGCGAGAATAGATTTAGAGAGGGAAAGATTTGTATATGAACGACGTAGGGAAAGTGACAGATTAGAGTTAGAGAGGGATAGATTAAATTATGAAATGCAGAGGGATAGTGATAGATTAAACTTCGATAGGGAAAGATTAGCGTTCAATAGGGCCAGGGCAGCTGAAGAGCAGCTAGAATGGCAGCATCAGGAGAGGGCAGATGAAGACAACAGGGTTTTAAATCGTCACTTGATTTTAAACTTGGGGAGAAGGGGAACAAGGGAGAGATCACCCCCTTCTCTCCCTCACCCAAAAGAAAAAAAGATTAGGGTGTTTTAATTTGCTCATTTTATTAGGGTTTTTAATATTATTTTTATTATGTATGTGTTTATGTTTTTATGATTTTTAATTTAAAAATATGAATCAAATATTTTTAAATTATTTAAAAAATGTCTTGATGTTTTTATGTTTTTTAATTAAAAAATATGTATTGAATATTTTAAAATTATTAAAAAAATGTCTTGATGTTTTTATGATTTTTAATTTAAAAATATGTAATGAATATTTTTAAATTATTTAAAAAATGTCGATGTTTTTATGATTTTTAATTTTAAAATATGTAATGAATATTTTTAAATTATTAAAGAAATGTCGATGTTTTTATGATTTTTAATTAAAAATATTAATAAAATATTTTTACATTATTAAATGTGTTGATGTTTTTATGATTTTTATTTTAAAAAAATGAATAAAATATTTTTAAATTATTAATCATTTTTTTATTTTTATTTTTTTTTAATAAAAAAGATTTAATTATTATTAATAAATGTCTGGATGTTTTTATGATTTTTAATTTAAAAATATGTAATGAATAATTTTAAATTTTTCTAAAAATGTCTGGATTTTTTATGATTTTTAATTTTAAAATATGAATAAAATATTTGTAAATTAATAATCTTTTTTTTTTAATAAAAATATATTTTAACATTATTAATAAATGTGTTTGTTATTACTTGATTCCCACGTTACAAATGACTGATGTTCTAATTCAATGCAGGAGTAACATATTATCTACTCTTATTATTAAATGTTAAATTGAATAAACATAATAACATTTAATTTTTAAAATAAATTTTAATATTGAGCTTTTGGATAAACAACTCAATTAGAATAAAGTTTACTTGAAACAATAATTCTAATTTAAATATTCATTGTTAACATGTGATATTCACATTTTTAACAATTTTTGGTAATTGTCTTGATATCTTTATTTTAAAAAGAAAGTCCATACCCTTGGACAGCACTTATTTATTGGTGGATGAATGTATACACCAATCAAAAATAACAACCAAGGTAGTTCAACAAAATGGGCTGGCATCTAAAGTTACCAAATTTATTTTTAAAAAAATATACAAAGAAACTGACTTTCTTTTTCTAATAGGAGTAATTATAAAGTTGATTACAATTGTATGCTCTATATGAATAACACATATAAAATCATTAAATTCAGTGTCTCTTTATTATTTCTAACATTAAAATAAATATATTTAGAGAGAGAGATAGATTGTGAGAAAGAGAGAGATTGAAAGAGAGAGAGATTGAGAGAGTGCAATTGTGAGAGGGATTGTGAGAGAGGGATTGTGAGAGAGAGAGAGATTGTGAGAGAGAGATTGAGAGCAATTGTGAGAGAGAGAGAGAGAGAGAGAGAGAGAGATTGAGAGCAATTGTGTGTATGAGAGAGAGAGATTGAGAGCAATTGTGTGAGAGAAAGATTGTGTGAGAGAGAGATTGTGAGAGAGAGAGTGATTGTGAGAGAGAGATTGTGAGAGAGAGAGATTGAGAGCAATTGTGAGAGAGATTGTGTGAGAGAGAGAGATTGTGATAGAGAGATTGTGAAAGAGAGAGAGAGATTGTGAGAGAGAGAGAGAAAGATTGTGAGAGAGAGAGAGAGAGAGAGAGATTGTGAGAGAGAGAGAGATTGTGAGAGAGAGAGTGATTGTGAGAGAGAGATTGTGAGAGAGAGAGATTGAGAGCAATTGTGAGAGAGATTGTGTGTGTGAGAGAGAGAGATTGTGAAAGAGAGAGAGAGAGAGAGAGATTGTGTGTGAGAGAGAGAGATTGTGATAGAGAGAGAGATATTGTTATAGAGAGAGAGAGATTGTGTGTGTGAGAGAGAGAGAGAGAGAGAGAGAGAGATTGAGAGCAATTGTTAGAGAGAGTTTGTGAGAGAGATAGAGAGAGGGAGATTGAGAGAAATGGAGAGAGAGAGGGAGAGAGAGAGACTGTGATATAGATAAAGACAGACAGTGCGAGAAACACATGTATACATTTATAAACCTGTAGTGCATTGCTGCTAGGTCCATTAATGTTAACAATAATTTGTATCTTCAATTTCATATTATTTTAATGTGACAGTAAAATTAAAAAATTATTGTTTTTAATTAATTTCTTAAAATTCATATAGATAACATTGAGCTCATGCACGTTAAAGGGGCAATGAACCAATTTTTTTTTTTTTATATATACAGATAGAGCATGACATTTTAAGCAACTTTTTAATTTACTCCTATTCTCCAATGTTCTTCATTATATTGTTAAATTAATTGTAAATGCAAGAATGTAATTGTTGATTCTGGGATATTTATGGTGATAAACTTGTTTATTCTAAAATGCAAGTATGCCTAAAGAAATGAAATAAGTGGTCATTTTTAAAAAGGAAAGATAGAATCTTAACCAATATTAAAAAATATTTCTGGTTATAGCCTTACAAATAACAACAGAGTCAAGTGTAGATCTCAATTATTTTTATTTAATGAGATTTTATTAAACATGTGTCTCATCAACTTTACGTTAAACAATTGCAACATTTGCCCAAATGAACCACTTTCAATCAATGGCTTTACAATGATATACAATATCATTCATTGAAACGACAATATTTGCTCAACAGTAATCCAAAATATAGCAGCTTTTGTATTAAAAATAATAATGTAAAGTAAAGAAAAACACAAATAAAAACTGTATGTTGCACAATCAAGCTTCTTGCCCAAAACCCCCCTGGATATAGACTGCTCGAGCTTGGACACCCAGAGCATCATGCTCCAGGAATGGGTCGATGTGTTGACCATACTCATTGTCCAAGCTCTCCATATCTATATCCGTGATTTTTAGGGCAATATTGTGCAACATACAGCAAACCATAAAAATTACGGAGACTTTGGAGGGGGCGTACTGAAGAACACCACCAGAGATGTCCAAGCAGAGGAAACGGCTCTTCAGCATGCCAAAGATGCGCTCAATAACAGATCTTGTCGCAGTGTGTGCACGGTTGTAGCGCACCTCTTCCACTCCGTTGGGGTTTTGGACGGGTGTGAACAGCCACGGAAGACATGGATATCCAAAATCACCTGCACAAACAAAATAGATAATTGACATTAGCAATCAGAATGAATAAAATATTTCATATACATATGTTAGAGTATGTAAGAGATATTTACCTATCAGGATTTCCTCTGGCATTTGGCCCTCCTGGAAGCGTTGGTACACGGCCGAATTCCGGAGGATGAAGGAATCATGATTGCAGCCAGGGAGTCCAGATCGAACACTCATCACCCTCAACCTGGCATCACTGATGACCTGGATATTCAGCGAGTGATTGAATTTCCTATCCTGGTAGGGCTCCTCTTTACCACTGGGAGGCTGCACTAAGATGTGTGTGCAGTCTATGGCCCCCAATACCCTTGGCAATCCATCTCAATGGTAGAACTGGAGCTTGACAGCATGCCACTCCTCCAGTGTGTTTGGGAAGTGGACATGATGGACTAGGCGTCAGGACAACCTTCAGATGACGTGAGAAGGTTGTCTGGCTCATACCAATGCCTAGACCTGTCACAGCCTGGAATGACCCAGTTGGCAAGAAATAGAGGACCGCAAGCATTAACATTTGCAATCCTAAGTAACAAAAAGAATGCAATGTCGAACATTATGATGTGAAATATTGTTTGATATCCTTGATGTGATTCCTAATACCATTTATAAATCAGTTCAATGTATAGTTGAAAGCGCAAAGTTAAACAGTGACATAAAGCCAAGTCAAATTTATAAGAGCATTTTAGCTACAAAAAGGGATCCTAGCAACTGACTGAAAACCGTGACATTATTAAATGTTATTTGAGTGAATTACCTTTTCAGCCTCCATGATGCTGCCATCCAAACAAAATCTGAGTTCATGTCATGCCTATGTAAATATGCATGTGTTTTGGCTAATTAATTGATAGCCTAATTTGTATTGTGCATAATTAATTGATAGCCTAATTTGTATTGTGTATAATTAATTGATAGCATAATTACTGTGCAGTGGTTTTTTTTTTTAATATCCTTTTTTTTTTTTTTTAAATCTCCTTTATTGCTGTGCAGTGTTTTCATTCTCTTGCTATCCTTTGTGTGAATGTACTTTTCTTTTTCAAAATAGAATAAATTGCAGTGCAGTGTTTTCATTCTTTTCCTATCCTTTGTGTGAATGTGTTTTCCTTTTTCAAAATTTAATAAATTGCTGTGCAGTGTTTTCATTGTCTTGCTATCCTTTGTGGGAATGTGCTTTTCTTTTTCAAAATTGAATACATTTCTGTGCAGTGTTTTCATTCTCTTGCTATCCTTTGTGTGAATGTGTTTTTCTTTTTCAAAATTGAATAAATTGCTGTGCAGTGTTTTCATTCTCTTGCTATTCTTTGTGTGAATGTGTTTTTCTTTTTAAAAATTGAATAAATTGCTGTGCAGTATTTTCATTCTCTTGCTACAGGAAGGGAATTATATTTTAAATAAGGTATACATATTTAATAATGCTTTCCATTGAGTTTTATTAGGTGACATGCTTGACTCGAGCAGCATCGAACATAGTGGTTTCCCGATTTCCATTGAATACTATAGCATCCGCGACTTCTAAGGTGGCGGATTGAAAACTAGGTACGCTGCGTTGGATAACGCAAGCGTAAGGGGTCATTTTTTGATAACTTTCAGAAAGCTTCTAATTGTGTCGAAGAACAGGGCGAAAGCACAGAATTCCGCAAGATTTCCAGAGGTTTTCAAATTGCAGCGATCGGCGTCAAATTGAGAGCGCCGGATCGTATGTTACGTCACAAAATTCGAACTCTTCCGATGTTGACACTTTGATAACTACGGCGATGCAATCTTGCGACGAGTACGAAGCGGATTTCTGACGTATTCTCAGTAGACGCTTTGATAACTAGAGGCCAAGGTGTCTGAATATTTTGGAGCTTTAAGTATTCATGTACGAGTAATTGTCATGTGCTTTTTACACAGGTGTTACTGTTGAGCAGTGCCATGTTTTAACCAATAAGATAGTTTTAGTGTCTTTTTAAACTTAGTAAGGATATGCGCAAGTTAGGCTATGATTACGGGACATTCCCGAAACGCGTAAGCCATTGTGCTGCGCTTCTTACAGTTTTTGTATTTGGTGGCTTGGTCATCTTTTAAGTGTTTTCAATAAACATATTTTTTATTTTTACTAAAGAGCGTGTCTCAACCTTGTTTCAATGTATTCTCTCTGACCGGCATTACGATCTTACAACATTGTAAGCTGGCTTACCATTGGATAGGATAGCAGATGACACACCCCTATGGAGACCTAAGGGTTCCTGGAACAGAGGACGACAGCGGTGTTTGTATATCGGAGATGGACTTTGTGCTCAACATAGAACGTGTGCAGGACAGGCTCCACGGTACAGTATGTACTAAGTTAACCCATGCATTTGGAAACAGCAAGTAAAACATACAGAGGCTTTACATGAGCATTAAGAGCACACCAGAGTTTGCTGGAACCAGCAGGACTACAGTAAGGTATGTGCCCTGCAGGCATATGTTTGATCCAGTGTAAATGTATATATTTCAGACATGAGGTTGTCTGTCACCTTGTCCATATGAGAAGTGCGTAAAGGATTATTTCCTAGAATGAACACTGTTTTTTCCTTGTACTCCAAGTCTCCTATTGGTAATTGACAATTACGTATTTTTGGGGTTTTGAGATTTATCTATCCTATCCATTATTTCTATGCCTGGTATAATATACCAGAACATTACTTCAGAAAACTTCAGGACAGTCTCCCTAAAAGAGATCAAGATGTGCTTAGTGCCAAGGGAGGTCACACTAAATACTGACTTTTGCCTGAAGAAGCCATTTCGTTCTGAAATTTTTATATTTTGTGTAAATATTTGTGTATTTTCTGTTTGTATCATAATAAAGAGAAAAATGAATATGGAAGGTAATTAAAACTTTCCTAAAACAACAAATCTATTAGTGACCTAATACTTTTGCACAGTACTGTATATACTATAGGCACTAAAAGAGAGTATGCAAATAAGGCTGTTAGTTGGTTCCTTTAACAATCCTATATTCCACACAGTCTTATTTGAATAGTCTCTTTCATATCTGTACCTAATAGTCCTCAGCAGAAGAGATTGTGAAAGGTAAAACTTAGAGTCCATGGTACTGAATATTACTTTATATAAGCTAAAATACTTTATATAAACCAAACCTTTACACTTATATATTCCATATTAAAAATAATGTAATTTGAAAAAATACATCTACATATTATCAGGCTAATCTTTGCTTGAGGCACACCAAAGTTCCTGCATCTTCTGAAAGAACAGGCAATTATCAAAAGCTTAAAACAATTTATAAAAACCCCCAAAACACATATGTATAAAATGCACAATATGCACAAATCTTTGCTGTGAATATATCATTATATAGTACCTAGGATTTATTTACTGTTAACCACTCCACGTTGGAAGGATGAAGATAGAAGATGCCGTCTGGGTGAAGACTTCTGCCCGTCTGGAGGACCACTTCTGTCGGCTTCATTGAGGACATCTTGCCGATTGGATGAAGACTTCTCCCGGCTTCGTTGAGGATGGATGTCGGCTCTTCAAAACTGTAAGTGGATCTTCAGGGGTTAGTGTTAGGATTTTTTAAGGGTGTATTGGGTGGGTTTTATTTTTAGATTAGGGATTTGGGCCGCAATAGAGCTAAATGCCCTTTTAAGGGCAATGCCCATCAAAATGCCCTTTTCAGGGCAATGGGTAGCTTAGGTTTTTTTAGTTAGGGTTTTATTTGGGAGGTTGGTTGTGTGGGTGGTGGGTTTTACTGTTGGGGTCGGCTGTTTGTATTTTTTTTTACAGGTAAAAGAGCTGATTTCTTTGGGGCAATGCCCTGCAAAAGGCCCTTTTAAGGGCTATTGGTAGTTTAGTTTAGGCTAGGGTTTTTTTTTATTTTGAGTGGGCTTTTTTATTTTGATAGGGCTATTAGATTAGGTGTAATTAGTTTAAAGATCTTGTAATTTGTTTTTTATTTTCTGTAATTTAGTGGGGTTTTTTTTTTTTGTAATTTAGCTAATTGTATTGAATTTAGTTAATTGTATTTAATTTAGGGAATTTAGGGAATTTATTTAATTGTAGGGTTAGGTTAGATGTTAACTAAAAAGAAAAAAACATGGAGCGCAGGGAAAAAAACAAAGAATGTTTATTAATGACAAAAAACAAACTCACAAAACAAACCCTCAAACAATATGAGGTATGTATCAGCGTCTTGTATAGATGTTGCTATACTCTTTTCCAATGTCCAATTTCACCTTGCTGGTTCATCTAATAGTGACTGTTCAGTCTTGGTGTCTTTAACAACAAAGATTTCCCTCTTACGGTGGTTCAATCTGTGTAGCCGGCAAACAGATTCTCCTAACCTGGAGGGATTGTAGCGTCACTCAGCGTGTGCGTGTGCGTGTGGGCGTTAGATGTTAGTGTAAGACAGGTTAGGATTTATTTTACAGGTCAATTTGTATTTATTTTAGCTAGGTAGTTATTAAATAGATAATAACTATTTAGTAACTATTCAACCTAGTTAAAATAAATACAAACTTGCCTGTGAAATAAAAATAAACCCTAAGATAGATACAATGTAACTATTAGGGTTAGGGTTAGACTTAGGTTTAGGGGTTAACAAATTTAATATAGTGGCAGCGACGTTAGGGACGGCAGATTAGGGGTTAATAATATTTAACAAGTGTTTGCAATGCGGGAGTGCAGTGGTTTAGGGGTTAATATGTTTATTCTAGTGGCAGCGATGTCCGGAGCGGCAGATTAGGGGTTAATAAGTGTAGGTAGGTTGGGGCGACATTGGGGGCGGGAGATTAGGGGTTATTAAATATAATGTAGGTGTCGGCGATGTTGGGGGCAGCAGATTAGGGGTTAATAAGTATAATGTAGGTGTCGGCGATGTCCGGAGTGGCAGATTAGGGGTTAATAAGTATAATGTAGGTGTCAACGATGTTGGGGGCGGCAGATTAGGGGTTAATAAGTGTAAGATTAGCGGTGTTTAGACTCGGGGTTCATGTTTGGGTGTTAGGTGTAAACATAAAATTTGTTTCCCCATAGGAATCAATGGGGCTGCGTTACTGAGCTTTACGCTGCTTTATTGCAGGTGTTAGGCTTTTTTTCAGCCGGCTCTCCCCATTGATGTCTATAGGGCACAAGCACGTACAACCAGCTCACCGCTGACTTAAGCAGCGCTGGTATTGGAGTGCGGTATGGTGCACAATTTTGCTCAATGCTCACTTCTTGCCTGTTAACGCCGGGTATATAAAAACCTGTAATACCAGCGCTGTAGATAAGTGAGCGGTGAGAATAACGTGCAAGTTAGCAACGCACCCCTCATAACGCAAAACGCTGTTACTTTTCTTGATTTTCTTTGTTGAAATGCATACCTAGGTAGACTCAGGAGCAACATTTTATCTGGAGCTAGTTGATGATTAGTAGCAACATACATATGTTGCTTGTCATTGGCTCACTAGATGTTCTCATCTAGGTCCTAGTAATGCATTGCTGCTCAGGAGCTGATTTTAACTATGTGCCTAACCCTCTGCAGGGGTTAAACATGTGGTTAAATGCAATAAAAAATATAAAATCTTAAAACTATTATTTTAGCATTTCACCAGCAGAATTTATTTTGTCATAGTTCTACTTATTTAGACAGAAAAAAAGTTAAAATGTTACACATATGTATGTTAACTATGAATTGATATAACTAATAAATCCACATAAAATGTCTAGTTTATGCCACTAATCTAACCATATTGGTTTGTGCTGTATATTCAGTGTTTTCATGACATACAAATGGTTAATGATTTATAACTACATTCCCCCTTTTATAATGCTTTACATCTGCCATTTATTTTTTCAAACTCCCAGTTCCCTGATTGTCTTCCTGCTGTAACTGGCTCCATCTCAATAAACTTTTAAAATTTGAAGGATAATTTTATCCCCTGGTGATTTATACATTGTTGCAGGGAACAATTGCTTGAATACACAGTCCTCAAGTACTTAAATTAGAAATCTTATCATGAGTGACACCTTTCTTATCAGATTAAATTAATTGTTGCTTAACATTTCAAAATAGTTCTGTGTTGTGAACCATTCTTGGATAGTTTTAAATGCCAGTAATATTTCAAATGGCAATCAGATGTTTTTTTACCTTTTAGTTCATTAGCTCATTTTGCATATCAAGATATTGACATCAAATATTAATATGCCTATAAAATAATTATAGTAACATAATCTCAATTTATATTCAGTACATAGTCCACTTCACAATGCTATTATCAATTAAATATATATATATATTTTAAACATAAGTACATAAAAGGTACATACCAGCAGCATGTCAGGCCTACGAGCCATTAATGTAATCTATGTATATATTGAAGGATTTGGCAGTTCCTTTTACCTCGTGCACATTTTGACAAATAAGGATGATATATTCAACTGTGTACCTAAATCTTGTTGTGTAATCTTAAAGGTAGACTCTACTTGAGATGTTTTATTGTTTACAAATATATATATATATATATATATATATATATATGTATAATTCCTTTATTACCAATACCCCAGCTTTGTATAACCCACACCATTATTACATTGCATCTAAGTCTCTGCAGACCTACCCCTTATCTCAGTGCTATTTACAGACTTTTTAACCAATTTTAACCAATCAGTGCAGACTTTTTAAAGCATTTTAACCAATCAGTGCTGACTCATTCGCAATGTTCTCTATATAGCACATAGTGTCTTGCTGTGACAAGCTAATAAAATGCAGAGATAAAGGCAGCCTGTGGGGGCTTAGAAACAGACAGGGATTTAGAGTATTAGATGTTATAAAGTATTTTAATATAACAATGTTGGTTATGCAAGGCTGAGGAATGGGTAATAAAGGCATTATTTATCTTTTTTAAACAATAAAAAAAATAAAGTAGACTGTCCTTTTAAAGAAAATCTTGAAAGAGGTTTCATCAGGCCCTCTTCTTCACCCGCAGGAGTGGTATTTTTCTTCAGAGAGAAGAAACATGGAGGTCTTCGACCATTTAATGATTTAGATCAAATTACTTTCAATGATTCCTACCCCCTACCACTTATTTTGAAACCCTTTGATTACCTACGTGGGCTTACAATCTCATTAGAATAAAAGAGTTAGATGAGTAAAAGAATACTTTCAATACAAGATTTGCCTTTATGAATATATTGTAATGTCCTTCGGGATGTGTAACACCCTAGCTGTCTTCCAAAGGTTTGCCAATTAGATATTTAAGATGCACTTAAACAAGTTTGCAATAGTGTATTTGAATGGTATCCTGATTTATTCTAAATCAGTTCCTAGACACATTCAACATGTCCAGGATGTTTTATTGAGATTAGGCAAGAACAACCTCTATTGAAAAATGCCAATTCCATCAAACAATTCATTTTCTTGGCTACACCATTTCCTCTTCTGGCTTTTCTATGGATGCAGTTAAACTATCAGCTATTCAACGGTTGCCTCAACCTACTACAGTGAAAGGCATATAAAGATTTCTGGACTTTGGCAGTAATTTTAGAGGATTCATTCATAATTGTGTAGCTATAGCTGCACCCCTTGTTGCATTAACATCTAGGCCAAACTCCTGTAAAAATGGACATCTGAAGTTACCTTTGATTTTCACAAGCTAAAGAGTATTTTTCATTTAGCACCAATGCTTAAACATCCAGATAGCTCATGACAATACATTCCTAAATTTGATGCCTCTGACATAGCTCAGGAGCAGTATTATCCCAGAGAAATCCTTCCACAGGTAAGATCCACCCTGTGTCATTGTTCTCAAAGAAATTCTGCAAGACAGAATTTAATTATGACATAGCTAATAATGAGTTTAGACATCTATGAGAAAGTACTCCTGTACCATTTCTCATCATTACTGACAACAAAAATCTTCTGTATCTTCAGACAGCTAGATGTTAAAATGCCAGACAGGCATGCTGGTCCTTGTTTTTTTCACTGTATTCCTGGTTGCAAAAATCATAAAGCCAATTATCACTCCTAATAGTTCTCCTTTGAAGAATCTGTAAATGCCATTCTAAATAACATCGTTGCTCCACAAAGGATTGTAGAATCTTTATCTACAGGACTTTTTAAAAAAAATAATCACTGTTCAATAACACCTTTCTCCTGAACACACACCTCCTCCAAAAAAGTTGTTCATTCCTGATAAATTAAAGAATTGTTGTTCTGGGCTCATGACAATAAACTCTCTGGACACCCTGGCTTTGAGAAAATTTTTGAAGGAATCTGTCTGGTGAACGTCTTTTTCCCATTATACCCAAGACTACGCTATATTACAAGTGGTGCACTAAAAATAGCAGGCGACACGAAATGCAATATACTGCTGGACAGTGCTAACATTAGCATGCAACTTGATATTTCAAGTCTATGGTAAATCCCATTTACAAGAGAAGGTCTAGTAAGCCAACATTGCTCTATTGCAACCTTAACTCTCAATAGAGATTACAACCGTGCTAAATAGCGCTCATATTACAGGTTGAAAGTTATAGGTTTCACTCGAGTGACAGCTGAAACTGTGCTAGAATATTTAGCATGACTTGAGACCTGTTAAGTGTTAGGGTTTTATAAAATGTTTTGCACATATTAAAATAAAGTATTACACTCATTTATACACTCTTTAATAAAATATAATTTTAATATTGTATAAATATATGTCTAGATTTGTGTGTGTATGTACACGTCTATATATGTGTAAACATTTGTATTTATTTGATTGTATGTATAAATATGTATGTGCACACATACATACATATATACACATATATATACACATATATACACATGTACACTATATATATATATATATATATATATATATATAAAGAAACAATCAAAAGGAATCACTCGCCTTGACTTGAACAAAGATTGATTTATTCACCCAGTACAGTAACGTTTCGGAGATGCTATCTCCATCCACAGACCTTACAAAAATGTACACTGACAAGCAATATGAATGACTTTCCCCTCCACCATCACCTACGAGTCAACCGGAAGCTTCCACGGCGTCCCCATCGCACCACTGCGCAAGTCTGTTGGTTGCCATGGCAACCAGAACTCGCGATTGTCTAAATAAACAACATAAAACAGTGCTGCATTTAAAATGACAGAATAGTATTGACATATAATACAACAATAATCAAGGACCCCTAGGTCAGGCTAGATATATGTGTATACTATATTACTCCGATATCTACATTAGTACCCTTAATCTATGCCATGATATGGCACATGTAAAGGAGATAACTACATATGATAGCGCCCAGTTACTACACTTAAACAATGTGTCTAACACTGGGGTGATGAAAGCAGATTAGCAGCAAGTGATTTTTAGAAGGCTGTTAAAAGAGCTACAGGAAACAATGCCAATCAAGATTGGCATTTAGACCCCTAGGCACCAGCATATTTAAAGTGAAAATCCACTTTGCCTCCTTTTGTAAGAGCAAATTTGCTCTATCACCGACCCCCCCCTATTTAACCGGGGTACATAGCAGAGGTCCGCCACAGTATGGCCAACCATGGCAAAATGTCTAGCAACAGATGGTTCCGACTCCTGTCTGAGGATGGCCAGCCTAATGGCAGCCCTATGGTTGGCCATACGAGTGCAGAGATCATCTACAGTTTTCCCCACATAGTATAACCCTCATGTGCAATGCAATAAATATGCAATGTATTCAGTTGTGCATGTCACTCAATGTTTGATACTATACTTCCTGTTAGTAAGAGGATGCATGAAAGTCTTAGTATTACTCAGTCCATTACAAGTGGTACACCCAAGACATCTGTAGCAACCTGCCTTCGGTTGGTTGAGCCAAGTAGATTTTGGGTAATGTTTTGGTTTTCTTGCAGGGTTTTTTTAGAACAGCAATTTTTGTATTTTTAATGGACAGCAAAAGAGCTTTTCAGGGCAATGGGCAGCTTAGGTTTAACATTATTTTTATTTTGTAGGTTTGGGGGTGGAGGTTTGTATACTGTTAGGGGTGTGGTTTTTTTTCATTTTTAGATGCCCTACAAAATGCCCTTTTAAGGGCCTACAAAAGGCCCCTTAAAGGGCCCTTGGCTTATTATTATACATTAGGGTTTTTTTATTTTGGGGTGGTTATTTTTTTTTAAACAGGGTATTAGAATAGGAATAATTTTTATTGTTTTGGATAATTTCATTTGTTATTTTTTGTAATGGTAGTTTTTTTATTTTTTTGTAATTTTAGTGTTTTTTATTTTTTAGGTTTTTCTATTTTTGTAATGTTAGGTTTTAGTGTAAGGCAGCTTAGCTTTTACTTTTATTTCACAGGTAAGTTTGTATTTATTTTAACTAGGTAGTTAGTAAATAGTTAATAAACTATTTACTAACTAGTCTATCTAGTTAAAATAAATACAAGCTTACCTGTGAAATAAAAACCTAAGCTAGCTACACTATAACGAATTGTTATTTTGTAGCTAGCTTAGGTTTAATTTTTATTTCACAGGTAAGTTTGTTTTTAGTTTTAAATAGGTATTATTTAGTAAAAGGGACATAATACTCATATGCTAAATCACTTGAAACTGATGCAGTATAACTGTTAAAAGCTGACAGGAAAATATCACCTGAGCATCTCTATGTAAATAAGGAATATATTTTACCTCACAATTTCCTCAGCTCAGCAGAGTTAGTTCTGTGTAAAAAGTTACACTCAGCTGCTGCTCATCTGCATGTAAAAATAAATAAAAAAAATGAAGAAATGAGCAGCAGCCAATCAGCATCAACAGTGCTGAGGTCATGAACTATTTTACTGTAATCTCATGAGATTTAACTTAACTCTCATGAGATTTCATAGTAAACTTTCTTACACTGAATAGGGAAATAAGATGAGTGTGCGTGAAAACTCGCTCCTTCCGCTGTACCGGGACAGACATACTGATTTGTTGCTTAGAAGTCCTTTACAATGGGATGTGGCTACTGAGAAACTTTTGAGGTAAAATATCTTTCTTTTTTACATAGAGATGGTCAGGTGATATTTTCTAGTCAGCTTTTACAGCTATACTGCATCACTTTCAAGTGAAACATTTGGGTATTATGGCCCTGTAACAATTGTAACTTTAATTAAGCTCTTTTTTAATTATGTTAAAGTTAGTGGGTGTTAGGTTTAGGGTTAGGTTTAGGGTTACGGTTAGGTTTAGGGGTTAATATAGTTTAATTTAGGTTGTTGAGTTATGGGGGGCTGGCGGTTTAGGGGTTAATGGGTTTATTTAGTGGTAGTGATGTGGGAGGCCAGAGGTTTAGGGGTTAATAACTTTATTTAGTGGCGGTGATGTCAGGGAGCAGTGGAATAGGGGTTAATATCTTTATTATAGGGTGGGGATGTTGGAGTGTGGGGGAATAGGGGTTAATAACTTTAGTATAGTGGCGGCGATATTGGGAGCGGCAGATTAGGGGTCAATAGATTTATTTCGGTGGCAGCAGTATCCAGAGCGGCAGATTAGGGGTTAATAACTTTATTTAGGTGTCGGCGATGTCGGGGGCAGCAGATTAGGGGTGTTTAGACTAGGGGTTTATGTTAGGGTGTTAAGTTTAAACATAACTTTTTTTCCCCATAGTCATCAATGGGGCTGCGTTACGGAGCTTTTCATTCCGCGATTTCAGGTGTTAGTTTTTTTTCTAACACTCCCCATTGATGTCTATGGGGAAAGCATGAACAAGCATGTCAAAGCAGTGCTTGTATTTTGTGCGGTATGGAACTCAAAACAACCATATTGCACGCAGAAGCTGGCTTTTTCAAAACTCGTAATGGCAGCGCTATGGAGGGTGAAATAATGCAACTTATGTTGCGTTCGTTTCGCACCCTCTTTAGCTTAAAACTTGTAATCTAGGTGAAAGTGTTTAACATTCCATAGTGGAATAGATTGTATTTGTAAATAGATATTCCTATATATATATATGTATATATCTATACCTATATATAATCATATATATATATATATATATATATATATATATATATATATATATGGATTTAGATAGGTAGATATTTTACCAAAAAAAACAAACATCATATATATATATATTATATCGGGTTAGCACACTTGAAAAAATGCAATCAGTTTTGTGCGACTTGTTTGGTGGGTTTTTTTTTCCACTTCTCGCGCTCCATTGAAGTCTATGGGAAAATATGTTATGGCGGTCGCAATATTTTAAATACCCATTTTTGCACGCATCGAGCGAAAACCTTTTACTTTCATCTTGCAGTACATGTGGTACCTGACGTGCCCTGAAGGCGAGCACAGTTAACGCACAAGCGGAAAGGATAAATAGTGCTCCTCTTGTAATCTAGCCCTATGTGTCCATCCTTTGTTTCACATTTCCCTACTGAAAGCAGCAGTTACTAATCAGTTAACTAGGACTGTAAAGCACTCTTCCCCAGTAGTTATTGATGGTCAGTCTGAATATGAACTAGTACGTATACTGGACTTGAAATAGTAAGACTAGAAAGACTATCTCATCACCAAAAGGTCTTGGGTACCTGCGGTACGAGCACAGTTAACGCACAAGCGGAAAGGATAAATAGTGCTCCTCTTGTAATCTAGCCCTATGTGTCCATCCTTTGTTTCACATTTCCCTACTGAAAGCAGCAGTTACTAATCAGTTAACTAGGACTGTAAAGCACTCTTCCCCAGTAGTTATTGATGGTCAGTCTGAATATGAACTAGTACGTATACTGGACTTGAAATAGTAAGACTAGAAAGACTATCTCATCACCAAAAGGTCTTGGGTACCTGCTGTGAACCTACATTCTCAAAGACTGGACTCACCCTTTCATTGTCAGTTTCCCCATAATCCCCATAAGGTCCTCTGGAGGAATCCCTTGAGGAGAGATCCCATCATGTTTCTGCTTAGCTCACACTTTTCTGGGGCCATGCTAGTTCATCGGTGCTTGGAGTCCTCCATTGTTTTGGGTGGCTCACATTCTGTCACCATGCTATTCCCAGTGTGCTAATACAGAGGCGACTTTTGGGTGGCATGCTAATTCCCAATCAGCTTGGTGCAATTCCTGTGGCTAGCACTATAAAAGGCCTGTTCAGTTTCCTACTAGCGCCCGTGTATAGAAAAAGTTACTTCATAGTGCGCTATTCTCCTACTGCTGATCTGGATGATCTGTGTTTTACCTTCTGCTTGGACTCAACTACTCAGTTCTGATTATTCCTATTTTGCCCACAAGATTTGACCATTGGCCCAAACTTTCTGGGCTTTCTGGATTTGGCTTTACTTTTGCCCATCTGATTTGACCTCTGGCTTTGACTTTACTATTCTTCTGGATTGCGATTCTGTACTTTACTCAGTCTGCATGTTGATGAATCTGCCATATATATATATATATATATATATATATATATGAAAATATATGAGATAATACATACCATAAGATAAAATAAACAATACAAAGTGATATAAAATATTTTCTAAATAACCAAAATTATTTAATGTGATATTAGGGGAAAGAAAGGCACCAACAAGAATTCATATACAGTAAAAATATATAAAACTAAGGCCTAGATTTGGAGTTTGGCGGTAGCCGTGAAAACCAGTGTTAGAGGCTCCTAACGCTGGTTTTAGGCTACCGCCGGTATTTGGAATCATTCAAAAAAGGGTCTAGCGCTCACTTTTCAGCAGCGACTTTTCCATACCGCAGATCCCCTTACGTCAATTGCGTATCCTATCTTTTCAATGGGATCTTTCTAACTCCAGTATTTAGAGTCGTGGCTGAAGTGAGCGTTAGAAATCTGACGACAAAACTCCAGCCGCAGAAAAAAGTCAGTAGTTAAGAGCTTTCTGGGCTAACGCCGGTTCATAAAGCTATTAACTACTGTACTCTAAAGTACACTAACACCCATAAACTACCTATGTACCCCTAAACCGAGGCCCCCCCCACATCGCCGACACTCGATTACATTTTTTTAACCCCTAATCTGCCGACCGCCACCTACGTTATACTTATGTACCCCTAATCTGCTGCCCCTAACACCGCCGACCCCTATATTATATTTATTAACCCCTAACCTGCCCCCCACAACGTCGCAGCCAGCTACCTACAATAATTAACCCCTAATCTGCCGACCGCAAAGAGCCGCCACCTACATTATAGCTATGTACCCCTAATCTGCTGCCCCTAACACCGCCGACCCCTATATTATATTTATTAACCCCTAATCTGCCCCCCTCAACGTCGCCTCCACCTGCCTACACTTATTAACCCCTAATCTGCCGAGCGGACCGCACCGCTACTATAATAAAGTTATTAACCCCTAATCCGCCTCACTAACCCTATAATAAATAGTATTAACCCCTAATCTGCCCTCCCTAACATCGCCGACACCTAACTTCAATTATTAACCGCTAATCTGCCGGCTGGAGCTCACCGCTATTGTAATAAATGTATTAACCCCTAAAGCTAAGTCTAACCCTAACACTAACACCCCCCTAAATTAAATATAATTTTAATCTAACGAAATTAATTAACTCTTATTAAATAAATTATTCCTATTTAAAGCTAAATACTTACCTGTAAAATAAATCCTAATATAGCTACAATATAAATAATAATTATATTATAGCTATTTTAGGATTAATATTTATTTTACAGGTAACTTTGTATTTATTTTAACCAGGTACAATAGCTATTAAATAGTTAAGAACTATTTAATAGCTAAAATACTTAAAATAATTACAAATTTACCTGTAAAATAAATCCTAACCTAAGTTACAATTAAACCTAACACTACACTATCAATAAATAAATTAAATACAATTCCTACAAAAAACTACAATGAAATAAACTAACTAAAGTACAAAAAATAAAAAAGAACTAAGTTACAAAAAATAAAAAAATATTTACAAACATTAGAAATATATTACAACAATTTTAAACTAATTACACCTACTCTAAGCCCCCTAATAAAATAAAAAAGCCCCCCAAAATAAATAAATGCCCTACCCTATTCTAAATTACTAAAGTTCAAAGCTCTTTTACCTTACAAGCCCTGAACAGGGCCCTTTGCGGGGCATGCCCCAAGAAGTTCAGCTCTTTTGCCTGTAAAAAAAAAAACATACAATACCCCCCCAACATTACAACCCACCACCCACATACCCCTAATCTAACCCAAACCCCCCTTAAATAAACCTAACACTAAGCCCCTGAAGATCTCCCTACCTTGAGTCGTCTTCACCCAGCCGAGCCAAATTCTTCATCCAAGCGGAGCAAGAAGAGGTCCTCCATCCGGTAGAAGTCTTCATCCAAGCGGGGCAGAAGATGTCTTCCATCCGATTGAAGTCTTCATCCAAGAGGCATCTTCTATCGTCATCCATCCGGAGCGGAGCGGCAGCATCCTGAAGACCTCCGACGCGGAACATCCATCCTGGCCGACGACTGAACAACGAATGACGGTTCCTTTAAATGACGTCATCCAAGATGGCGTCCCTCGAAATTTATCACTGGAAAAATCTATCAAGTGACATCTATCTTCTTTTTCCTTTTAGTAGTGGTTCATAATTTAATATTTGGTCTAAGGAAGATATGTAATGAAAGAGTCTAACCCCCTGCATGGATTTATATATTTAATACACTTAAATACATATGTTTAATGTGAATCTATATTACATGTTTCCCCATTAGTAAAAGACTGAAAGTAATTGCTTGATTGGACATAGACAAACACATATTACCATTTACCTATAGAATTGTCTTAGATGTAAAATATTTGTAAAATATTCTTATTCTTTTATTATTTATTTATATCTTCCATAAGCTTTACTATATATTACCTTACTTTATTTATTTATTTTTTTGTAACCCCTTAACGACCGTGAAATACCCTGTATGTCGCTGGTCATTAAAGTGCCATAAAACATGTTGAGATCTGTGCATATTTTAAAAGGGCTAATTAAGTAAAAATAGTTTGCATAAAAAAAAAAAGGTTAAAAATTAGTTACATAGCCATGCTGTCTGGAGAAGTCTGATCCATCCCCCTTATCAGTGTTTAGCATCAGAAACACAGGAATTGTATTTCTACTGAGTTCACAGCAGCTTATTTGCTTGTAGGCATGCTCCAGGAGATAATGAGTGTTAAAGTCTTGAATGCTACCAAAAAATGTAGATATAGATACAGCCATAGAAGGAATTGTGTGGGGGAGTGAGAGCTGTGTGGGGGAGTTAGAGCTGTGCAATTCAAAAACTTAAAAGAAAGGGTTAATAGCAAGGCACTGCAGTATAAATTTAAGGGTAAAGTAATTAAAGTACATATAATTATATTTTGTCTCTATCCCTATTTGTTTTTTGTCCCTTTAAGGGTTTTTCAGGTTATAGTAGCCTAGGTACCACAGCGAGCGGCAGGACCATGCTATTATGACCTCCCTTCCGGCTGCAGGCATCCTGGAGTAGCTATTAAAAAAGCAATCCCTGTTCAAAGACCAGTGACATACAGGATACGTCGCTGGTCATTAAGGGGTTAAATGATTGTCCCTGTGCTAAATAAACCATGTGCAGTAGAATTTAAGATGCTTTACACAATCATGCTCTTCCTGTTAGTTTCACTTCAAATTCAATTTCTTTTAAAAGGATATGAATCAGTGTTCCTTTAGTAAAAACAAACAAATATGTTAAACCAAAGTAAACGTAAAAAGAAACATTTGGCTAGATTACGAGTTTTGCAGTAAGAGCTGCTCGGTGCTAACTTGCAAGTTATTTGCACCTCTCACTTCCCTACAGTGCTAGTATTACAGGTTTTTTAAAACAGGGCGTTAACAGGCACGAAGTGAGCGTAGAGCTAAATTGAGCTACATACCACACTCCAATACCATTGCTGCTGAAAGCCGCGGTGAGCTGGTTTTACAGTGGGGCAAAAAAGTATTTAGTCAGCCACCAATTGTGCAAGTTCTCCCACTTAAGAAGATGAGAGAGGCCTGTAATTTTCATCATAGGTATACCTCAACTATGAGAGACAAAATGTGGAAACAAATCCAGACAATCACATTGTCTGATTTGGAAAGAATTTATTTGCAAATTATGGTGGAAAATAAGTATTTGGTCAATATCAAAAGTTCATCTCAATACTTTGTTATATATCCTTTGTTGGCAATGACAGAGGTCAAACGTTTTCTGTAAATCTTCACAAGGTTGTGACACACTGTTGCTGGTATGTTGGCCCATTCCTACATGCAGATCTCCTCTAGAGCAGTGATGTTTTGGGGCTGTCGCTGGGCAACACGGACATTCAACTCCCTCCAAAGGTTTTCTATGGGGTTGAGATATGGAAACTGGCTAGGCCACTCCAGGACCTTGAAATGCTTCTTACGAAGCCACTCCTTTGTTGCCCGGGGGGTGTATTTGGGATCATTGTCATGCTGAAAGACCCAGCCACGTTTCATCTTCAATGCCCTTGCTGATGGAATGAGAATGAGGTTTGCACTCAAAATCTCACGATACATGGCCCCATTCATTCTTTCATGTACACGGATCAGTCATCCTGTTCACTTTGCAGAGAAACAGCCCCAAAGCATGATGTTGCCACCCCCATTCTTCACAGTAGGTATGGTGTTCTTTGGTTGCAACTCAGCATTCTCTCTCTCCTCCAAACACGACGTGTTGTGTGTCTACCAAACAGTTCTACTTTGGTTTCATCTGACCATATGATATTCTCCCAATCCGCTTCTCGATCATCCAAATGGTCTCTAGCATACTTCAGACAGGCCCGGACATGTACTGGCTTAAAGGGACAGTATACACTCATTTTCATATAACTGCATGTAATAGACACTACTATAAAGAATAATATGCACAGATACTGAAATAAAAATCCAGTATAAAACTGTTTAAAAACTTACTTAGAAGCTGTCAGTTTGGCTCTGTTGAAAAGGTAGCTGGAAAGCCCACTGCAAGTGGCAAATAAGACACTCCCCCCCTCCCCCTTCTTTTGCATATGAAAAGACCCTTTACACAAACAGGAGCAAGCTGGAGTAGGTAGTCGAGCATATTCACATAAAACTTTGGGGCTTGGTTAGGAGTCTGAAAATCAGAGCAATGTTATTTAAAAATAAGCAAAACTATACATTAATTTTTAAAAAAAACTTTATGGGCTATATAAATAGATTATCTACAAAACATTTATGCAAAGAAAAAATGAGTGTATAATGTCCCTTTAAGCAGGGGGACACGTCTGGCACTGCAGGATCTGAGTCCCTGGCGGCGCAGTGTGTTACTGATGGTAGCCTTTGTTACGTTGGTCCCAGCTCTCTGCAGGTCATTCACTAGGTCCCCCATGTGGTTCTGGGATGTTTGCTCACAGTTCTTGTGATCATTTTGACCCCACAGGGTGAGATCTTGCGTGGAGCCCCAGATCGAGGGAGATTATCAGTGGTCTTGTATGTCTTCCATTTTCTAATTATTGCTCCCACAGTTGATTTATTCACATCAAGATGCTTGTCTATTGCAGATTCAGTCTTCCCAGCCTGGTTCAGGTCTACAATTTTGTTTCTGGTGTCCTTCGACAGCTCTTTGGTCTTCACCATAGTGGAGTTTGGAGTGTGACTGTTTGAGGTTGTGGACAGGTGTCTTTTATACTGATAACAAGTTCAAACAGGTGTCATTAATACAGGTAATGAGTGGAGGACAGAGGAGCCTCTTAAAGAAGAAGATACAGGTCTGTGAGAGCCAGATATCTTGCTTGTTTGTAGGTGACCAAATACTTATTTCCTACCATAATATGCAAATAAATCCTTTCCAAATCAGACAATGTGATTGTCTGAATTTGTTTCCACATTTTGTCTCTCATAGTTGAGGCATACGTATGATGAAAATTACAGGCCTCTATCATCTTCTTAAATGGGAGAACTTGCACAATTGGTGGCTGACTAAATACTTTTTTGCCCCACTGTACGTGCTTGTACACGATTTCCCCATAGACATCAATGGGGAGAGCCAGCTGAAAAAAAGCCTAACACCTGCAATAAAGCAGCATAAAACTCAGTAACGCAGTCCCATTGATTTCTATGGGAAACAAAATGTAACATAACATCTAAACACCCCTAATCTTACACTTATTAACCCCTAATCTGCTGCCCCCGACATCGCCGACATTTACATTATATTTATTAACCCCTAATCTGCCACTCCCGACATCGCTGCCAATAGAATACACATAATAACCCCTAAATTGCCACACTCCTGCCTCACAAACACTAGTTAAATATTATTAACCCCTAATCTGCCACACCTAACATTGCCACCACCTATCTACATTTATGAACCCCTAATCTGCCGTCCCCAACGTCGCCGCCACTATACTAAATTTATTAACCCTTAAACCTAAGTCTAACCCTAACCATAACACCCCTAACTTAAATATAATTAAAATAAATCTAAATAACACCTACTATTAATAACTAAATAATTCCTATTTAAAGCTAAATACTTACCTGTAACATAAACCCTAAGCTAGCTACAATATAACTAATAGTTACATTGTATCTAGCTTAGGGTTTATTTTTATTTTACAGGCAAGTTTGTATTTATTTTAACTAAGTAGAATAGTTACCAAATAGTTATTAACTATTTACTAACTACCTAGCTAAAATAAATACAAATTTACCTGTAAAATAAAACCTAACCTGCCTTACACTAAAACCTAACATTACACTACAATTAAATACATTACCAAAATTAAATACAATTACCTAAATTACAAAAAAACAAACACTAAATTATACAAAATAAAAAAAGAAATTATCAGATATTTAAACTAATTACACCTAATCTAATAGCCCTATCAAAAAAGAAAAAGTCCCCCCCCCAATAAGAAAAACCCTAGCTTAAACTAAACTACCAATAGCCCTTAAAAGGGCTTTTTGTGGGGCATTGCCCCAAAGAAATCAGCTCTTTTTCCTTTAAAAAAATTACAAATAACCCCCCAACAGTAAAACCCACCACCTCCACAACCAACCCCCCAAATAAAATCCTAACTATTAAAACATAAGCTCCCCATTGCCCTGAAAAGGGCATTTGGGTGGGCATTGTCCTTTAAAGGGCATTTAGCTCTTTTTCAATTGCCCAAACCCCTAATCTAAAAATAAAACCCACCCAGTAAACCCTTAAAAAAGCCTAACACTAACCCCCGAAGATCCACTTACAGTTTTGAAGACCCGACATCCATCCTCAACGAAGCGGCAGAAGTCCTCATTGAAACCCGCAGAAGTCTTCATCCAAGTGGCCGAAGTCTTCATCCAAGCCCAAAGAAGTTTTCATCCAGACGACATCTTCTGTCTTCATCTATCTGGCATGGAGCGGCTCCATCTTCAAGACATCTAGCGCGGAACATCCTCTTCAATCAACGGCTTCTTGCTGAATGAAGGTTCCTTTAAATGACGTCATCCAAGATGGCGTCCCTTGAATTGGAATTAAAGGTGAAAAATCCTATTGGCTGATGCATATTATTTAAGAGTAAGGGGATATAAACTCTCTCAGGGTGGTAATTCCAAAGGGTGATATTCCACTTATATATGTAATTATATATCTAACATAATTGTTTTTTATTTCTAACAATGATAAAGTACAAAATACTCTTAATACAATATGACAGATGATGTCATAATTATATTCATTAGATTCTTGCAATTAATAATATAAAGTGGTGTTAAATGTTCCATTTTGTTATTAGATTATATATCTATTTTTGTATCCTAGAATCTTTGAACACAACTTTGCTGGTATTCAATAATATTTGTGTACTCCTATATTATAGATTGGACTTCTCCAATTGTTACGATACATATCCCTTAAAAATAATAAATGACTTGTGTATTCCCTATGGTAACTAGACATGAATATGTGATATTATATTATTATATTAGCATTAAAATACGGTTGTATTGATAGTATAAACATTTTATTTTATACTTTGTTCTATAGAATTTAGGAATGTGATTGTAGTATTTTTTAATATATTTGCTCAATGTGACCAAAAATGCTGGAATTGAGGTTAATTTAATTTACATTGGAGAGACTACCTGAATGTTACGGGATAGGATTCGAGAACATTTATGTAACATTGACAAAGGTAATCTTGACACCCACTTATATAAACATTTTATATTCATAATAACAATTTAAAACAGTTTAAATTCTGGGGGATTTGCTTAGTTAGAGGATATTGGAGAGGGGGAAATTTTGAGGCGAAACTCCTCAAGAAATAATATAATATATAAATTAGACTCCCTCTATCCAAGAGGTTTAAACTCAGAGATGGATCTATCTCTGTTTTTAGGAGTATAAAATCCTCAGACCAATATTAATATATCCTTAACCTCAATTCCAGCATTTTTGGTCACATTGAGCAAATATATTAAAAAATACTACAATCACATTCCTAAATTCTATAGAACAAAGTATAAATTAAAATGTTTATACTATCAATACAACCGTATTTTAATGCTAATATAATAATATAATATCACATATTCATGTCTAGTTACCATAGGGAATACACAAGTCATTTATTATTTTTAAGGGATATGTAACGTAACAATTGGAGAAGTCCAATCTATAATATAGGAGTACACAAATATTATTGAATACCAGCAAAGTTGTGTTCAAAGATTCTAGGATACAAAAATAGATATATAATCGAATAACAAAATGGAACATTTAACACCACTTTATATTATTAATTGCAAGAATCTAATGAATATAATTATGACATCATCTGTCATATTGTATTGAGAGTATTTTGTACTTTATCATTGTAAGAAATAAAAAACAATTATGTTAGATATATAATTACATATTTAAGTGGAATACCACCCTTTGGAATTACCACCCTGAGAGAGTTTATATCCCCTTAATCTTAAATAATATGCATTTTTATCCTCTTTTATATTTGTCTAAATAAAGAGAAACAGAGAGCAGATGCAGTAAACAGGATTTATAAAAAACACCATATTGATATATCACCTTGTGAATCCATCTTAAGATACAATCACCTGAGAAATCCACCTTAAGATAGAACTATCAGAAACAGATTATCCAATTAGAAGGAACCAGCGGATTTTTAAACAATGTTCTGGGAGCAACTTACATCTTGAAAAAGCCCAGATATACGGGTGAAACGCGTAGAAGTAAGAAGTTGCTCGTTTGCCAAGAACCCACTTCACTAGGTACCTAGTATTTGCCCGCGCGTTTATCACGCTAAGAGCGGGTGTTCGCATAATCATCTGTTTTGCCTGAGCCGGGACACAGCAGGTTATACACACGCAGGATGCAGCATGTCTTTCATCTGAGAGGCTACCAGCGGGGATCCAGCCGGTCATTCACACTCAGGGAGCAGTGAGTTTCCCATCAGAGGCCGAGAGCTGCAATCCGGCAGGTGACTTACACGCAAGGAGCGGCGTGTTCTAGCCGGTCATTCACATGCAGGGAGCGGTGAGTTTTTCATCAGAGGCCGAGAACTGCAGTCCGGCAGGTCACTTACACGCAAGGAGCGGCGTGTTCTATTTCACAGGAGCTAACCGAAGGAAATCAGACTGACATCAGCAGCATCTTGATCAGAGCTGCTGCAACAGTTTGTGAGTTACAGTTACACATATGTTAAAGATCACAGGTGATATACGGATACAAAGTATCTAAACAAAGAAACATATATGTTGTTATTAACACCGATAATGATAAATACATAAATCAACTGAAATTTTCTTTCGTGCTATAATCACAGAGTGAAGGTTCCACATATATCTTTCCAAACACAGTTTTATCTTACTGACGCTCAAAAGGACTTTATATGCTGGAGAATTAATGACAACAAATATCTATTGATGGACAGAGAAAAGATCCATATGGTTAATTAATGCTCTGAATTTTAACCCCCCTTTTTTTTATTCTCATTTTTATGCGCATTCTTTTTTCTTATCAGGGTGGTATTTTTTATGAATATATTTACATAATATATGATACCTCAATATCAATCAATGTTATTTTCATTGCCATTTTAATTTGTCATTTATATGTTTAATATACTGTACATTTAATTAGGGAGACGTCCCTTGTAAGCTATCTATTACCAAGTAAATATCTATTTTCTATTCTGCTTTGTAATTTTTGTCTCCGATTAAGTGTGTAAAGTTACCTTAGCTCTTAGCGCCCTCTCATCTATATTATTTTTTGTTTGGTTGCATTTACTATCTTGGGGAGATAGTTGGAGAGTGGCAAAGGTAATCTTTTTTAGACTATAGTGCTGTGTAATTTCTGTTATCTTGGTTAGTGTAACTCAGATTAGGTTTATTTTACAGGTAAATTTGTATTTATTTTAGCTAGGTAGTTAGTAAATAGTTAATAACTATTTAGTAACTATTCTACCTAGTTAAAATAAATACAAAGTTGCCTGTAAAATAAAAATAAACCCTAAGCTAGATACAATGTAACTATTAGTTATATTGTAGCTAGCTTATGGTTTATTTTATAGGTAAGTATTTAGTTTTAAATAGGAATTATTTTGTTATTAATAGCAGGTTTTATTTAGATTTATTTTAAATATATTTAAGTTAGGGGTGTTAGGGTTAGACTTAGGTTTAGGGGTTAATAAATGTAGTATAGTGGCGGCAACGTTGGGGGTGGCAGATTAAGGGTTAATAAATATAATGTAGGTGGCGGCAATGTCGGGGTGGCAGATTAGGAGTTAATAAATATAATGTATGTGGTGGCGATGTCGGGGGCAGCAGATTAGGGGTTAATAATTTTATTTTAGTGTTTGTGATGTGGGAGGGCCTCGGTTTAGGGGTTAATAGGTAGTTTATGGGTGTTAGTGTACTTTTTAGCACTTTAGTTATAAGTTTTATGTTACGGCGTTGTAGCATAAAACTCATAACTACCGACTTTCAGTTTACGGTATTGATCTTGAAGTTTTATGGTGTACCGCTCATTTTTTGGCCTCCCAGGCAGTCTCATAATACCGGCGCAAAGGAAGTCCCATTGAAAAAAGACCTTACGCAAATTGCGTAAGTTAATTTGCGTTAAGGCCAAAAAAGTGTGTGGTGCCCCTAAACCTGCAAGACTCATAATACCAGCAGCAGTGAAAAAGCAGCGTTATGAGGCTTAACGCTTTTTCACTCATACCGCAAAATTCGTAATCTAGCCGATTGCGTTAAACGTAAAAAGAAACATTGTGTTAAACAACAGTAAACAACTTACATGTTTTCCTGCAAAATGAGCACGTAGAAATTGTCAGTGTAGCCCCTGTCCACAGCTAGAAAAGTCTGCAGACATGCTGAGAACTTAGGTTGCATTCTGCCTTTTCTGAACATGCGCAGAACCTGACTTCCTGTCTCTCTAGATTTCACTTTATAGCAAACCAACTCATGCTACTCTAGAAGTGTTTGGCCTCAAGCTAGATATGCCTTCCTGTAAAGACCCCAGCACCATTTTAGGACTGTGACAAGAAGTAATGGGCCCTGCCAAATTAAGTTAAAAGAAATAAATAAATCCTTTTAAAATTATGAATATTGCAATTATTTCTATTAAAGGGACATGCTACCCAAATGTTGAAGCACATGAAATTGATGCAGCATAGCTATAAAAAGCTAACTAGAAAATATCACCTGAACATCTCTATGTAACAAAAGGAAGATATTTTACCTCAAATGTTCTAAGTATTCACACCCCAATGTAAAGAGACTTTAAGCAGCCATTCAGAATGCTTGTCCCAGGACTTGCTAGGGAGTGTGCATCTGTTCAGGCACAGTCATGTTATTTTCCTATTCAGTTTAAGTAACTTCTATAAAATCTCATAAGATTTCATTGAAATCTCATGAAATCACAGCAAAGTCAAAGCATTACCTGAACACTGCTGATGCTGATTGGCTATTGTTTTTGTTTTGTTTTCAACTTGCAACTGAACAGCAGCTGAAGTATAACTGTTTACACAGGACTTATTCTGGTGAGCTGAAGAAATTTTGAGGTAAAATATCTTCTTTTACATAGAGATGCCCATGTGATATTTTTCTTTCAGCTTTTTACAGTTATGCTGCATCACTTTTAGGTAATTTAGCATATGAGTATTATGTAGTATGTATAACCCAGTGCTTAGTGCTTTTTTATTACCACAATGAAATAAACTGTTTTATATCTGTTTAGCATGTTTAACTGCTGTTCTTCCAGAAACATAGAAACAGATTTTGATGGCAGATAAGAACCATAGGCCCAACAAGTATGCCCAATATTTCCTAAAATTATAATCTTATTTAGGGCTAGATTACGAGTGGAGCAGTGTTTTGTGATCCCGTTCATGCATGAACTAATGCTAGAAGTAAGATGTTGCACTGCCAGTATATAGCAGGGTTATAATGCAATTTATTTAATAAATATTCTTTAAAACAAACCCCCAATAAAATGCATATACGAAACAATTAAAATCAATATTTTATTCCTAAATTCTTTATATTAGTTAAAGTTATAAACACATTCACCGAGATTACGAGTTTTGCGGTAACAGGGGTGCGTTGCCAACGAGCATTTTTTTTTCCAACGCTCCCTTAAGACAACGCTGGTATTACAGTTTTTTTTAAACCCGGCGTTAGCCGCAAAAAGGTGAGTGTACAGCAAAATTTAGCTCCACATCTCACCTCAATACCAGTGTTGCTTACGGTAGTGGTGAGCTGGAAAAACGTGCTCGTGCATGATTTCCCCATAGGAATCAATGGGGCAGATCGGGCTGAAAAAAAACCTAACACCTGCAAAAAAGCAGCGTTCAGCTTCTAACACAGCCCCATTGATTCCTATGGGGAAACAAAAGTTATGTCTACACCTAACACCCTAACATGAACCCCGAGTCTAAACACCCCTAATCTTACACTTATTAACACCTAATCTGTCGCCCCTGACATCGTCGCAACCTACATTATATTATTAACCCCTAATCTGCCGCTCTGGACACCGCCGCCACCTACATTATACTTATGAACCCCTAATCTGATGCACCCCAACATCGCTGAACCCTACATTATATTTATTAACCCCTAATCTGCCGCCCCGATCGTCGCCACTACTATATTAAATTTATTAAACCCTAAACCTAAGTCTAACCTAACCTAACACCCCCTAACTTAAATATAATTTAAATAAATCTAAAGAAAATAACTACAATTAAATAAATTATTCCTATTTAAAACTAAATACTTACCTGCAAAATAAACCCTAAGATAGTTACAATATAACTAATAGTTACATTTGTATCTATCTTAGGGTTTATATTTATTTTACAGGCAACTTTGTATTTATTTTAACTAGGTAAATAGTTATTAAATAGTTATGAACTATTTAATAACTTCCTAGTTAAAATAAATACAAATATACCTGTAAAATAAATCCTAACCTAAATTACAATTACACCTAATACTACATTATCATTAAATTAATTACCTAAACTAACTACAATTAAATACAATTACATTAAATAAACTAAAGTACAAAACCCCCCACTAAATTACAGAAAATAATAAAATAATTACAAGAATTTTAAACTAATTACACCTAATCTAATCCCCCTAATAAAATAAAAAAAAACAACAAAATAATATAATTCCCTACCCTATACTAAATTACAAATAGACTTTAACCCCTTAAGGACCAGCGACGTACCCTGTATGTCGCTGGCCTTTTTTTGAGACTTGATTGATTTATAGCGCGGTCTTGCCACCAGCGTTGAGACTGCTCTATTCCACAAAGCCTGCTGGAGGGAGTGAATTAATAGCGTGTTCTTGCTAGACTTGTGCTATTATGTCCTGAAAAAACCCTTAACGACCAGTGACATACAGGGTACATTGTGGTCATTAAGGGGTTAAAAGGGCTTTTTGCAGGACATTGCCCCAAAGAAATCAGCTCTTTTACCTCTAAAAAAAATACAATACCCCCCAACATTAAAACCCACCACCCACACACCCAACCCTACTCTAAAACCCACCCAATCCCCCCTTAATAAAACCTAACACTACACCCTTGAAGATCACCCTACCTTGAGCCGTCTTCACCCAGCCGGGCACAAGTGGTCCTCCAGAGGGGCAGAAGTCTTCAACCGATCCGGGCAGAAGAGGACCTCCAGACGAGCAGAAGTCTTCATCCAGATGGCATCTTCTATCTTCATCCATCCAGAGTGGAGCGGGTCCATCTTGAAGCCAGCCAACGTGGAGCATCCTCTTCTTCCGACGATTCCCGACGAATGAAGGTTCCTTTAAATGACGTCATCCAAGATGGCATCCCTTTAATTCTGATTGGCTGATAGGATTCTATCAGCCAATTGGAATTAAGGTAGGAAAAATCCTTACCAGCGGGCGTTAAAAAGCAGCGTTGGGACCTCTCAACGCTGCTTTTTAAGGCTTACGCAAGACTCGTAATCTAGCTGATTGAATTATATTTATAGGAACCAGATTATGAATCAAACTATACAAGCTTAAACTGTTACAATAATCTATACAAAGATTATAAAAATATACATTTACAAATTACCTTATTCACAATGAGCACATTAAAATACCACAATAAAATACCAGAATCTTCTGTTATTAACCAATAACTCTAGTTCAATGCTCAATATGGATTACCAACTTACTATGCTTAATTAATAAACTACCAGGAATTTAATCACAATAACCAGTTTATGTACAGTTCTGAAAGAGTTCAATATAATAACTGACTTATAAATCTGGAGTATAAAATCCGGTCTAGTAAATAAATCATTTAGCAATAATGACTAGTTAAGACTACACAGGACTATGGATATAACTTATAATACAAATTATGCCCTTTAAAAATGACTAACTGTAATCTAACTATAGCCTTTGATTTAAAATATTAAATATACTTAACAGTTTCTTATACTTTACCCAAATAACCAAATTAATGTTTAAATTTTTCTCTGACAAATCCAATTTCACCTCATAAATTAAAAGAGGTAATTTTTGCAAGATGGATTAAAAATTAGGCCCAGATTGCTTTATATAGACTGGATCCCAAGGCAACAGTTTGTCAGTCAAAATTCAGCAGCAGAGTCCTTTTTTTCTCTTGCCTGAGGTTATATCACATGATATAACCCCACCCCTTTTTATTCTAATCATCAGTGAAATTGTGATGATAGTCTTCGGAAGCTTGCCTCTGATTGGTTATTTGGGAGACACCCCCCTGATTGGCTACTGGGAAATTTCATTTTCAACAGCCAAATTAATTTTGGCTGTAATATTGGATTTAGGCCATCGGGGGCAGCAAAGATAAACAGTTTCTTTTTTTAACACTGCTACCTTAAACTATATAATTCAATTTTATATTTAATATGCTCACCACTTCTTGTATTAATAAGTCATATGTTTAATATATATGGATCATATTGTGCCATTTTTCTTGATTATTTTAATATGAGACATAAGTATTATTTCTAACATCATCTTTTAAAATGCATTTGAAGATGCATTTGATTATTTTCTTATATTCATATAAAAACACAGCATATTTCACATTCAGTACACCTCTTTCTGAGTGCATTAAACATATGACACAATTTATGGGACAACCACCCGTGTATTTGTCAGATGCCTGAAAAAAAAGGTTATCAATTCTTAAAATAAATTGGACATTTGACATAGCTACTTGTTCATTACAGCAGACATTTATCCAATATAGTATCAGTTTCAGATCAATACATACTGTATATTTTATGATACATCTGTAGTTTATTTAATGTTACTCACAGATACCCTGACATAATAATAATAATTCCCCCTTCCAATTTTAAATAGATGTAGGAAACATGTATTTGAATTGACTTAAAGTCAGTGGCACTTGGTGAGTATTATAGACAGCCTTTTATGAAGAGAGTCCATTATTTTTGCGCCCTTATGCTCATTAGCTAGGCATCTTTAAACTACAATATTTATTTAGTGCATTTGGGGATATGACACTTCATTCTCCCTCTATAACTTGTAGTTGGGATCTAGGATGGCACGCTCGCAACTGATTAATATGGACCCATTTATCCGTAAAAGTATCATTTTTAGGGATCCTAATTTTATAGGCGACTGGAGATATTCTGTCAGTAATGACAAAAGGACCCTTCCATGATGGAAAAAAATTCTTCTCTTTAACC